>NC_082707.1:159017645-159299273 GCF_030144855.1 Hypanus sabinus | reverse complement strand
CGATAACTCACAGTACCTCTGGATGCTGTACCTTGACAACTCACTGTACCTCTGGATGCTGTAAATCGATACCTTTCAGTACCTCTGGATGCAGTACCTCGATAACTCACTGTACCTCTGGATGCTGTACCTCGATACCTTCAGTACCTCTGGATGCTGTACCTGACTACCTCACAGTACCTCTGGATGCTGTACCTCGATAACTCACAGTACCTCTGGATGCTGTACCTCAATAACTCACTGTACCTCTGGTTGCTGTACCTCGATACCTGACAGTACCTCTGGGTGCTGTACCTCAATAACTCACTTTTCATCTGGATGTTGTACCTCGATACCTCACAGTACCTTTCGATGATGAAAATCGATACCTCATAGTACCTCTGGATGCTGTACCTCGATAACTCACAGTACCTCTGGATGCTGTACCTCGATAACTCACTGTACCTCTGGATGCAGTACCTCGATACCTGACAGTACCTCTGGATGCTGTACCTCGATACCTCACAGTAACTCTGGATGCTGTACCTCGATAACTCACAGTACCTCTGGATGCTGTACCTCGATTCCTCACAGTACATCCGGATGATGTACCTCAATACCTCACAGTGCCTCTGGATGCTGTGCCTTGATACCTGACACTACCACTGGATGCTGTACCTCGATACCTCACAGTACTTCTGCTTGCTGTACATCAGTACCTCACAGGACCTCTGGATGCTGTACCTCGATAAATCACTGTATCTCTGGATGCTGTACCTTGATAACTCACTGTACTTCTGGATGCTGTACCTCGATACCTTACAGTACCTCTGGATGCTGTGTCTCTGTACCTCACATTAGCTCTGGATGATGTAACTGTGTACCTCACAGTACATCTGGTTGCTGCACATCGATACCTCACAGTTCCTCTGGAAGCTGCACCTCGATACCTGACAGTACCTCTGGATGCTGTACCTCGATAACTCACAGTACCTCTGGATGCTGTACCTCGGTACCTCACAGTACCTCTGGATTCTGTGCCTCGATACCTGACACTACGATTGGATGCTGTACCTCGAAACCGCACAATACCTCTGATTGCTGTACCTCAGTACCTCACAGTAACTCCTGATGCTGTACCTGGATAATTCACTGTACCTCTGGATTCTGTACCTCGATAATGCAATGTAACTCTGGATGCTGTAACTCGATACCTTGCAGTACCTCTGGATGCTGTATCTCTGTACCTCACATTACCTCTGGATGCTGTATCTCTGTACCTCACAGTACTTCTGGTTGCTGCACATCGATACCTCACAGTTCCTCTGGAAGCTGCACCTCGATACCTGACAGTGCCTCTGGATGCTGTACCTCAATACCTCACGGTACCTCTGTTTGCTGTACCTCGGTGCCTCACCGTACCTACGGATTCTGTACCTTGACAACTAACTGTACCTCTGGATGCTGTACCTCGATATCTCACTGTACCTCTGGATGCTGTCCCTCGATACCTTCAGTACCTCTGGATGCTGTACCTGACTACCTCACAGTACCTCTGGATGCCGTAGCTGAATACCTCACAGTGCCTCTGGAGGCTGCACCTTGGTACCTCACAGTAACTCTGGATGCTGTACCTCGATACCTCACAGTACCTCTGGATGATGTACCTCGATTACTCACAGTACATCTGGATGTTGTACCACGATACCTCACAGTACCTTTGGATGCTGTACCTCAATATCTCACAGTACCTAAGGATGCTATAACTTTGTACCTGACAGTATCTCTGTATGCTGTACCTTGATACCTGTCACTACCTCTGGATGTTGAACCTCTGTACTTTACAGTTCCTCAGGATGCTGTACCTCTGGATGTTGTACCTCAGTACCTTACAGTCCCTGTGTATGCTGTATCTCTGTACCTCACATTAGCTCTGGATGATGTATCTGTGTACCTCACAGTACATCTGGTTGCTGCACCTCAATACCTCACCGTTCCTCTGGATGCTGCACCTCGATACCTGAGTACCTCTGGATGCGGTACCTCGATAACTCACAGTACCTCTGGATGCTGTACCTCGATAACTCACTGTACCTCTGGATGCTGTACCTCTATACCTCACAGTACCTCTGGGTGCTGTACCTCAATAACTCACTTTACATCAGGATGTTGTACCTCGATACCTCACAGTACCTTTGGATGATGAAAATCGATACCTCATAGTATCTCTGGATGCTGTACCTCAACATCTCACAGTTCCTCAGGATGCTGTACCTATGTACCTGAAGGTATCTCTGGATGCTGTACCTCGATAACTCACTGTACCTCTGGATGCTGTACCTCGATACCTCACAGTTCCTCTGGATGCTGCATCTCGATACCTGACAGTACCTCTGGATGCCGTACCTCGATAACTCACAGTGTCTCTGGAAGCTGTACCTCGATACCTCACAGTGTCTCTGGATGCTGTCCCTGGGTACCTTACAGTTCCTCTGGATGCTGTTCCTCGATAAATCACAGTACCGTGGATCTGTACCTCAGTACCTCACAGTACCTCCTGATGCTGTACCTCGATAAATCACTGTACCTCTGGATGCTGTACCTCGATAACTCGTAGTACCTCTGGGTGCTGTACCTCAAAAACTCACTTTACATCTGGATGTTGTACCTCGATACCTCACATTACCTCTGGATGTTGCACCTCAGTTCCTGACAGTACATTTTAATGCTGTACCTTTGTACCTCACAGTACCTCTGCATGCCGTACCTCGATAACTCACAGTGTCTCGGGATGCTGTACCTCGATACCTCACCGTGTCTCTGGATGCTGTACCTCGGTACCTCACAGTACCTCTGGATTCTGTGCCTCGATACCTGACACTACGATTGGATGCTGTACCTCGAAACCGCACAATACCTCTGATTGCTGTACCTCAGTACCTCACAGTAACTCCTGATGCTGTACCTGGATAATTCACTGTACCTCTGGATTCTGTACCTCGATAATGCAATGTAACTCTGGATGCTGTAACTCGATACCTTGCAGTACCTCTGGATGCTGTATCTCTGTACCTCACATTACCTCTGGATGCTGTATCTCTGTACCTCACAGTACTTCTGGTTGCTGCACATCGATACCTCACAGTTCCTCTGGAAGCTGCACCTCGATACCTGACAGTGCCTCTGGATGCTGTACCTCAATACCTCACGGTACCTCTGTTTGCTGTACCTCGGTGCCTCACCGTACCTACGGATTCTGTACCTTGACAACTAACTGTACCTCTGGATGCTGTACCTCGATATCTCACTGTACCTCTGGATGCTGTCCCTCGATACCTTCAGTACCTCTGGATGCTGTACCTGACTACCTCACAGTACCTCTGGATGCCGTAGCTCAATACCTCACAGTGCCTCTGGAGGCTGCACCTTGGTACCTCACAGTAACTCTGGATGCTGTACCTCGATACCTCACAGTACCTCTGGATGATGTACCTCGATTACTCACAGTACATCTGGATGTTGTACCACGATACCTCACAGTACCTTTGGATGCTGTACCTCAATATCTCACAGTACCTAAGGATGCTATAACTTTGTACCTGACAGTATCTCTGTATGCTGTACCTTGATACCTGTCACTACCTCTGGATGTTGAACCTCTGTACTTTACAGTTCCTCAGGATGCTGTACCTCTGGATGTTGTACCTCAGTACCTTACAGTCCCTCTGTATGCTGTATCTCTGTACCTCACATTAGCTCTGGATGATGTATCTGTGTACCTCACAGTACATCTGGTTGCTGCACCTCAATACCTCACCGTTCCTCTGGATGCTGCACCTCGATACCTGAGTACCTCTGGATGCGGTACCTCGATAACTCACAGTACCTCTGGATGCTGTACCTCGATAACTCACTGTACCTCTGGATGCTGTACCTCTATACCTCACAGTACCTCTGGGTGCTGTACCTCAATAACTCACTTTACATCAGGATGTTGTACCTCGATACCTCACAGTACCTTTGGATGATGAAAATCGATACCTCATAGTATCTCTGGATGCTGTACCTCAACATCTCACAGTTCCTCAGGATGCTGTACCTATGTACCTGAAGGTATCTCTGGATGCTGTACCTCGATAACTCACTGTACCTCTGGATGCTGTACCTCGATACCTCACAGTTCCTCTGGATGCTGCATCTCGATACCTGACAGTACCTCTGGATGCCGTACCTCGATAACTCACAGTGTCTCTGGAAGCTGTACCTCGATACCTCACAGTGTCTCTGGATGCTGTCCCTGGGTACCTTACAGTTCCTCTGGATGCTGTTCCTCGATAAATCACAGTACCGTGGATCTGTACCTCAGTACCTCACAGTACCTCCTGATGCTGTACCTCGATAAATCACTGTACCTCTGGATGCTGTACCTCGATAACTCACTGTACGTCGATACCTTACAGTACCTCTGAATGCTGTATCTCTGTACCTCACATTACGTCTGGATGATGTATCTCTGTACCTCACAGTACATCTGGTTGCTGCACCTCAATATCCCACCGATCCTCTGGATGCTGCACCTCGATACCTGACAGTACCTCGGGATGCTGTACCTCGATACCTCACAGTGACTCTGGATGCTGTACCTCGATAACTCACAGTACCTCTGGATGCTGTACCTCAATAACTCACTGTACCTCTGGTTGCTGTACCTCAATACCTGACAGTACCTCTGGATGCTGTACCTCCATACCTCACAGTAACTCTGGATGCTGTACCTCGATAACTCACAGTACCTCAGGATGCTGTACCTCGATACCTCATAGTTCCTCTGGGTGCTGTACCTCAATAACTCACTTTTCATCTGGATGTTGTACCTCGATACCTCACAGTACCTTTCGATGATGAAAATCGATACCTCATAGTATCTCTGGATGCTGTACCTCGATGCCTGT
This sequence comes from Hypanus sabinus, assembly GCF_030144855.1. Lineage (NCBI taxonomy): Eukaryota > Metazoa > Chordata > Chondrichthyes > Myliobatiformes > Dasyatidae > Hypanus > Hypanus sabinus. The sequence goes on along the minus strand of NC_082707.1, from coordinate 159,294,342 downwards.
CAGTACTTCTGGATGTTGTACCTCAGTACCTTACAGTACCTCTGGATGCTGTATCTCTGTACCTCACAGTACCTCTGGATGCCGTACCTCGATATCTCACAGGGTGTCTGGTTGCTGCACCTCAATACCTCACCGTTCCTCTGGATGCTGCACCTCGATACCTGACAGTACCTCTGGATGCTGTACCTCGATAACTCACAGTACCTCTGGATGCTGTACCTCGATAACTCACTGTACCTCTGGATGCAGTACCTCAATACCTGACAGTACCTCTGGATGCTGTACCTCGATACCTCACAGTAACTCTGGATGCTGTACCTCGATAACTCACAGTACCTCTGGATGCTGTACCTCGATTCCTCACAGTACATCCAGATGATGTACCTCAATACCTCACAGTGCCTCTGGATGCTGTGCCTTGATACCTGACACTACCACAGGATGCTGTACCTCGATACCTCACAGTACTTCTGGATGTTGTACCACGATACCTCACAGTACCTTTGGATGCTGTACCTCGATACCTGACAGTACCTCTGGATGTTGTACCTCAGTACCTTACTGTCCCTCTGTATGCTGAACCTCGGTACCTTACTGTCCCTCTGTATGCTGTACCTCTGTACCTCACATTACCTCTGGATGTTGCACCTCAGTACCTGACAGTACATTTTAATGCTGTACCTTTGTACCTCACAGTACCTCTGCATGCCGTACCTCGAAAACTCACAGTGTCTCTGGACGCTGTACCTCGATAGCTCACAGTGTCTCTGGATGCTGTACCTCGGTACCTCACAGTACCTCTGGATGCTGTGCCTCGATACCTGACACTACGATTGGATGCTGTACCTGGAAACCTCACAATACCTCTGCTTGCTGTACCTCAGTACCTCACAGTAACTCCTGATGCTGTACCTGGATAAATCACTGTACCTCTGGATTCTGTACCTCGATAATGCAATGTAACTCTGGTTGCTGTAACTCGATACCTTGCAGTACCTCTGGATGCTGTATCTCTGTACCTCACATTACCTCTGGATGCAGTATCTCTGTACCTCACAGTACTTCTGGTTGCTGCACCTCAATACCTCACAGTTCCTCTGGAAGCTGCACCTCGATACCTGACAGTACCTCTGGATGCTGTACCGCAATACCTCATGGTACCTCTGTTTGCTGTACCTCGGTGCCTCACAGTACCTCCGGTTTCTGTACCTTGACAACTCACTGTACCTCTGGATGCTGTAAATCGATACCTTTCAGTACCTCTGGATGCAGTACCTCGATAACTCACTGTACCTCTGGATGCTGTACCTCGATACCTTCAGTACCTCTGGATGCTGTACCTGACTACCTCACAGTACCTCTGGATGCTGTACCTCGATAACTCACAGTACCTCTGGATGCTGTACCTCAATAACTCACTGTACCTCTGGTTGCTGTACCTCGATACCTGACAGTACCTCTGGATGCTGTACCTCCATACCTCACAGTAACTCTGGATGCTGTACCTCGAGAACTCACAGTACCTCAGGATGCTGTACCTCGATACCTCATAGTACCTCTGGGTGCTGTACCTCAATAACTCACTTTTCATCTGGATGTTGTACCTCGATACCTCACAGTACCTTTCGATGATGAAAATCGATACCTCATAGTATCTCTGGATGCTGTACCTCAATATCTCACAGTACCTCAGGATGCTGTACCTCGATGCCTGTCAGTACTTCTGGATGTTGTACCTCAGTACCTTACAGTACCTCTGGATGCTGTATCTCTGTACCTCACAGTACCTCTGGATGCCGTACCTCGATATCTCACAGGGTCTCTGGTTGCTGCACCTCAATACCTCACCGTTCCTCTGGATGCTGCACCTCGATACCTGACAGTACCTCTGGATGCTGTACCTCGATAACTCACAGTACCTCTGGATGCTGTACCTCGATAACTCACTGTACCTCTGGATGCAGTACCTCGATACCTGACAGTACCTCTGGATGCTGTACCTCGATACCTCACAGTAACTCTGGATGCTGTACCTCGATAACTCACAGTACCTCTGGATGCTGTACCTCGATTCCTCACAGTACATCCGGATGATGTACCTCAATACCTCACAGTGCCTCTGGATGCTGTGCCTTGATACCTGACACTACCACTGGATGCTGTACCTCGATACCTCACAGTACTTCTGCTTGCTGTACATCAGTACCTCACAGGACCTCTGGATGCTGTACCTCGATAAATCACTGTATCTCTGGATGCTGTACCTTGATAACTCACTGTACTTCTGGATGCTGTACCTCGATACCTTACAGTACCTCTGGATGCTGTGTCTCTGTACCTCACATTACCTCTGGATGATGTATCACTGTACCTCACAGTACATCTGGTTGCTGCACATCGATACCTCACAGTTCCTCTGGATGCTGCACCTCGATACCTGACAGTACCTCTGGATGCTGTACCTCAATACCTCACAGTACCTCTGTTTGCTGTACCTCAGTGCCTCACAGTACCTCTGGATGCTGTACCTCGATAACTCACTGTACCTCTGGATGCTGTACCTCGATACCTCACAGTTCCTCTGGATGCTGCATCTCGATACCTGACAGTACCTCTGGATGCTGTACCTCAATACCTCACAGTACCTCTGTTTGCTGTACCTCGGTACCTAACAGTACCTCTGGATGCTGTACCCCGATACCTCACAGTACCTTTCGATGATGAAAATCGATACCTCATAGTATCTCTGGATGCTGTACCTGGATCCCTGTCAGTACTTCTGGATGTTGTACCTCAGTACCTTACAGTACCTCTGGATGCTGTATCTCTGTACCTCACAGTGCCTCTGGATGCCGTACCTCGATATCTCACAGGGTCTCTGGTTGCTGCACCTCAATACCTCACCGTTCCTCTGGATGCTGCACCTCGATACCTGACAGTACCTCTGGATGCTGTACCTCGATAACTCACAGTACCTCTGGATGCTGTACCTTGACAACTCACTGTACCTCTGGATGCTGTAAATCGATACCTTTCAGTACCTCTGGATGCAGTACCTCGATAACTCACTGTACCTCTGGATGCTGTACCTCGATACCTTCAGTACCTCTGGATGCTGTACCTGACTACCTCACAGTACCTCTGGATGCTGTACCTCGATAACTCACAGTACCTCTGGATGCTGTACCTCAATAACTCACTGTACCTCTGGTTGCTGTACCTCGATACCTGACAGTACCTCTGGGTGCTGTACCTCAATAACTCACTTTTCATCTGGATGTTGTACCTCGATACCTCACAGTACCTTTCGATGATGAAAATCGATACCTCATAGTACCTCTGGATGCTGTACCTCGATAACTCACAGTACCTCTGGATGCTGTACCTCGATAACTCACTGTACCTCTGGATGCAGTACCTCGATACCTGACAGTACCTCTGGATGCTGTACCTCGATACCTCACAGTAACTCTGGATGCTGTACCTCGATAACTCACAGTACCTCTGGATGCTGTACCTCGATTCCTCACAGTACATCCGGATGATGTACCTCAATACCTCACAGTGCCTCTGGATGCTGTGCCTTGATACCTGACACTACCACTGGATGCTGTACCTCGATACCTCACAGTACTTCTGCTTGCTGTACATCAGTACCTCACAGGACCTCTGGATGCTGTACCTCGATAAATCACTGTATCTCTGGATGCTGTACCTTGATAACTCACTGTACTTCTGGATGCTGTACCTCGATACCTTACAGTACCTCTGGATGCTGTGTCTCTGTACCTCACATTACCTCTGGATGATGTATCACTGTACCTCACAGTACATCTGGTTGCTGCACATCGATACCTCACAGTTCCTCTGGATGCTGCACCTCGATACCTGACAGTACCTCTGGATGCTGTACCTCAATACCTCACAGTACCTCTGTTTGCTGTACCTCAGTGCCTCACAGTACCTCTGGATGCTGTACCTCGATAACTCACTGTACCTCTGGATGCTGTACCTCGATACCTCACAGTTCCTCTGGATGCTGCATCTCGATACCTGACAGTACCTCTGGATGCTGTACCTCAATACCTCACAGTACCTCTGTTTGCTGTACCTCGGTACCTAACAGTACCTCTGGATGCTGTACCCCGATACCTCACAGTACCTTTCGATGATGAAAATCGATACCTCATAGTATCTCTGGATGCTGTACCTGGATCCCTGTCAGTACTTCTGGATGTTGTACCTCAGTACCTTACAGTACCTCTGGATGCTGTATCTCTGTACCTCACAGTGCCTCTGGATGCCGTACCTCGATATCTCACAGGGTCTCTGGTTGCTGCACCTCAATACCTCACCGTTCCTCTGGATGCTGCACCTCGATACCTGACAGTACCTCTGGATGCTGTACCTCGATAACTCACAGTACCTCTGGATGCTGTACCTCGATAACTCACTGTACCTCTGGATGCTGTACCTCGATACCTGACAGTACCTCTGGATGCTGTACCTCGATACCTCACAGTAACTCTGGATGCTGTACCTCGATAACTCACAGTACCTCTGGATGCTGCACCTCGATACCTCACAGTACATCCGGATGATGTACCTCAATACCTCACAGTGCCTCTGGATGCTGTGCCTTGATACCTGACACTACCACTGGATGCTGTACCTCGATACCTCACAGTACTTCTGCTTGCTGTACATCAGTACCTCACAGTACCTCTGGATGCTGTACCTCGATAAATCACTGTATCTCTGGATGCTGTACCTTGATAACTCACTGTACCTCTGGATGCTGTACCTCGATACCTTACAGCACCTCTGGATGCTGTGTCTCTGTACCTCACATTACCTCTGGATGATGTATCTCTGTACCTCACAGTACATCTGGTTGCTGAACATCGATACCTCACAGTTCCTCTGGATGCTGCACCTCAATACCTGACAGTACCTCTGGATGCTGTACCTCAATACCTCACAGTACCTCTGTTTGCTGTACCTCAGTGCCTCACAGTACCTCTGGATGCTGTACCTCGGTAACTCTCTGTACCTCTGGATGCTGTACCTCGATACCTCACAGTTCCTCTGGATGTTGCATCTCGATACCTGACAGTACCTCTGGATGCTGTACCTCAATACCTCACAGTACCTCTTTTTGCTGTACCTCAGTGCCTCACAGTACCTCTGGATGCTGTACCTCGATAACTCACTGTACCTCTGGATGCTGTACCTCGATACCTCACAGTTCCTCTGGATGCTGCATCTGGATACCTGACAGTACCTCTGGATGCTGTACCTCAATACCTCACAGTACCTCTGTTTGCTGTACCTCGGTACCTAACAGTACCTCTGGATGCTGTACCTCGATAACTCACTGTACCTCTGGATGCAGTACCTCAATACCTGACAGTACCTCTGGATGCTGTACCTCGATACCTCACAGTAACTCTGGATGCTGTACCTCGATAACTCACAGTACCTCTGGATGCTGTACCTCGATTCCTCACAGTACATCCAGATGATGTACCTCAATACCTCACAGTGCCTCTGGATGCTGTGCCTTGATACCTGACACTACCACTGGATGCTGTACCTCGATACCTCACAGTACTTCTGGATGTTGTACCACGATACCTCACAGTACCTTTGGATGCTGTACCTCGATACCTGACAGTACCTCTGGATGTTGTACCTCAGTACCTTACTGTCCCTCTGTATGCTGTACCTCTGTACCTCACATTACCTCTGGATGTTGCACCTCAGTACCTGACAGTACATTTTAATGCTGTACCTTTGTACCTCACAGTACCTCTGCATGCCGTACCTCGAAAACTCACAGTGTCTCTGGACGCTGTACCTCGATACCTCACAGTGTCTCTGGATGCTGTACCTCGGTACCTCACAGTACCTCTGGATGCTGTGCCTCGATACCTGACACTACGATTGGATGCTGTACCTGGAAACCTCACAATACCTCTGCTTGCTGTACCTCAGTACCTCACAGTAACTCCTGATGCTGTACCTGGATAAATCACTGTACCTCTGGATTCTGTACCTCGATAATGCAATGTAACTCTGGTTGCTGTAACTCGATACCTTGCAGTACCTCTGGATGCTGTATGTCTGTACCTCACATTACCTCTGGATGCAGTATCTCTGTACCTCACAGTACTTCTGGTTGCTGCACCTCAATACCTCACAGTTCCTCTGAAGCTGCACCTCGATACCTGACAGTACCTCTGGATGCTGTACCGCAATACCTCATGGTACCTCTGTTTGCTGTACCTCGGTGCCTCACAGTACCTCCGGTTTCTGTACCTTGACAACTCACTGTACCTCTGGATGCTGTAAATCGATACCTTTCAGTACCTCTGGATGCAGTACCTCGATAGCTCACTGTACCTCTGGATGCTGTACCTCGATACCTTCAGTACCTCTGGATGCTGTACCTGACTACCTCACAGTACCTCGGGATGCTGTACCTCGATACCTCACAGTGACTCTGGATGCTGTACCTCGATAACTCACAGTACCTCTGGATGCTGTACCTCAATAACTCACTGTACCTCTGGTTGCTGTACCTCGATACCTGACAGTACCTCTGGATGCTGTACCTCCATACCTCACAGTAACTCTGGATGCTGTACCTCGAGAACTCACAGTACCTCAGGATGCTGTACCTCGATACCTCATAGTACCTCTGGGTGCTGTACCTCAAGAACTCACTTTTCATCTGGATGTTGTACCTCGATACCTCACAGTACCTTTCGATGATGAAAATCGATACCTCATAGTATCTCTGGATGCTGTACCTCGATGCCTGTCAGTACTTCTGGATGTTGTACCTCAGTACCTTACAGTACCTCTGGATGCTGTATCTCTGTACCTCACAGTACCTCTGGATGCCGTACCTCGATATCTCACAGGGTCTCTGGTTGCTGCACCTCAATACCTCACCGTTCCTCTGGATGCTGCACCTCGATACCTGACAGTACCTCTGGATGCTGTACCTCGATAACTCACAGTACCTCTGGATGCTGTACCTCGATAACTCACTGTACCTCTGGATGCAGTACCTCGATACCTGACAGTACCTCTGGATGCTGTACCTCGATACCTCACAGTAACTCTGGATGCTGTACCTCGATAACTCACAGTACCTCTGGATGCTGTACCTCGATAACTCACTGTACCTCTGGATGCAGTACCTCGATACCTGACAGTACCTCTGGATGCTGTACCTCGATACCTCACAGTAACTCTGGATGCTGTACCTCGATAACTCACAGTACCTCTGGATGCTGTACCTCGATTCCTCACAGTACATCCGGATGATGTACCTCAATACCTCACAGTGCCTCTGGATGCTGTGCCTTGATACCTGACACTACCACTGGATGCTGTACCTCGATACCTCACAGTACTTCTGCTTGCTGTACATCAGTACCTCACAGGACCTCTGGATGCTGTACCTCGATAAATCACTGTATCTCTGGATGCTGTACCTTGATAACTCACTGTACTTCTGGATGCTGTACCTCGATACCTTACAGTACCTCTGGATGCTGTGTCTCTGTACCTCACATTACCTCTGGATGATGTATCACTGTACCTCACAGTACATCTGGTTGCTGCACATCGATACCTGACAGTACCTCTGGATGCTGTACCTCCATACCTCACAGTAACTCTGGATGCTGTACCTCGAGAACTCACAGTACCTCAGGATGCTGTACCTCGATACCTCACAGTACCTTTCGATGATGAAAATCGATACCTCATAGTACCTCTGGATGCTGTACCTCGATAACTCACAGTACCTCTGGATGCTGTACCTCGATAACTCACTGTACCTCTGGATGCAGTACCTCGATACCTGACAGTACCTCTGGATGCTGTACCTCGATACCTCACAGTAACTCTGGATGCTGTACCTCGATAACTCACAGTACCTCTGGATGCTGTACCTCGATTCCTCACAGTACATCCGGATGATGTACCTCAATACCTCACAGTGCCTCTGGATGCTGTGCCTTGATACCTGACACTACCACTGGATGCTGTACCTCGATACCTCACAGTACTTCTGCTTGCTGTACATCAGTACCTCACAGGACCTCTGGATGCTGTACCTCGATAAATCACTGTATCTCTGGATGCTGTACCTTGATAACTCACTGTACTTCTGGATGCTGTACCTCGATACCTTACAGTACCTCTGGATGCTGTGTCTCTGTACCTCACATTACCTCTGGATGATGTATCACTGTACCTCACAGTACATCTGGTTGCTGCACATCGATACCTCACAGTTCCTCTGGATGCTGCACCTCGATACCTGACAGTACCTCTGGATGCTGTACCTCAATACCTCACAGTACCTCTGTTTGCTGTACCTCAGTGCCTCACAGTACCTCTGGATGCTGTACCTCGATAACTCACTGTACCTCTGGATGCTGTACCTCGATACCTCACAGTTCCTCTGGATGCTGCATCTCGATACCTGACAGTACCTCTGGATGCTGTACCTCAATACCTCACAGTACCTCTGTTTGCTGTACCTCGGTACCTAACAGTACCTCTGGATGCTGTACCCCGATACCTCACAGTACCTTTCGATGATGAAAATCGATACCTCATAGTATCTCTGGATGCTGTACCTGGATCCCTGTCAGTACTTCTGGATGTTGTACCTCAGTACCTTACAGTACCTCTGGATGCTGTATCTCTGTACCTCACAGTGCCTCTGGATGCCGTACCTCGATATCTCACAGGGTCTCTGGTTGCTGCACCTCAATACCTCACCGTTCCTCTGGATGCTGCACCTCGATACCTGACAGTACCTCTGGATGCTGTACCTCGATAACTCACAGTACCTCTGGATGCTGTACCTCGATAACTCACTGTACCTCTGGATGCTGTACCTCGATACCTGACAGTACCTCTGGATGCTGTACCTCGATACCTCACAGTAACTCTGGATGCTGTACCTCGATAACTCACAGTACCTCTGGATGCTGCACCTCGATACCTCACAGTACATCCGGATGATGTACCTCAATACCTCACAGTGCCTCTGGATGCTGTGCCTTGATACCTGACACTACCACTGGATGCTGTACCTCGATACCTCACAGTACTTCTGCTTGCTGTACATCAGTACCTCACAGTACCTCTGGATGCTGTACCTCGATAAATCACTGTATCTCTGGATGCTGTACCTTGATAACTCACTGTACCTCTGGATGCTGTACCTCGATACCTTACAGCACCTCTGGATGCTGTGTCTCTGTACCTCACATTACCTCTGGATGATGTATCTCTGTACCTCACAGTACATCTGGTTGCTGAACATCGATACCTCACAGTTCCTCTGGATGCTGCACCTCAATACCTGACAGTACCTCTGGATGCTGTACCTCAATACCTCACAGTACCTCTGTTTGCTGTACCTCAGTGCCTCACAGTACCTCTGGATGCTGTACCTCGGTAACTCTCTGTACCTCTGGATGCTGTACCTCGATACCTCACAGTTCCTCTGGATGTTGCATCTCGATACCTGACAGTACCTCTGGATGCTGTACCTCAATACCTCACAGTACCTCTTTTTGCTGTACCTCAGTGCCTCACAGTACCTCTGGATGCTGTACCTCGATAACTCACTGTACCTCTGGATGCTGTACCTCGATACCTCACAGTTCCTCTGGATGCTGCATCTGGATACCTGACAGTACCTCTGGATGCTGTACCTCAATACCTCACAGTACCTCTGTTTGCTGTACCTCGGTACCTAACAGTACCTCTGGATGCTGTACCTCGATAACTCACTGTACCTCTGGATGCAGTACCTCAATACCTGACAGTACCTCTGGATGCTGTACCTCGATACCTCACAGTAACTCTGGATGCTGTACCTCGATAACTCACAGTACCTCTGGATGCTGTACCTCGATTCCTCACAGTACATCCAGATGATGTACCTCAATACCTCACAGTGCCTCTGGATGCTGTGCCTTGATACCTGACACTACCACTGGATGCTGTACCTCGATACCTCACAGTACTTCTGGATGTTGTACCACGATACCTCACAGTACCTTTGGATGCTGTACCTCGATACCTGACAGTACCTCTGGATGTTGTACCTCAGTACCTTACTGTCCCTCTGTATGCTGTACCTCTGTACCTCACATTACCTCTGGATGTTGCACCTCAGTACCTGACAGTACATTTTAATGCTGTACCTTTGTACCTCACAGTACCTCTGCATGCCGTACCTCGAAAACTCACAGTGTCTCTGGACGCTGTACCTCGATACCTCACAGTGTCTCTGGATGCTGTACCTCGGTACCTCACAGTACCTCTGGATGCTGTGCCTCGATACCTGACACTACGATTGGATGCTGTACCTGGAAACCTCACAATACCTCTGCTTGCTGTACCTCAGTACCTCACAGTAACTCCTGATGCTGTACCTGGATAAATCACTGTACCTCTGGATTCTGTACCTCGATAATGCAATGTAACTCTGGTTGCTGTAACTCGATACCTTGCAGTACCTCTGGATGCTGTATGTCTGTACCTCACATTACCTCTGGATGCAGTATCTCTGTACCTCACAGTACTTCTGGTTGCTGCACCTCAATACCTCACAGTTCCTCTGAAGCTGCACCTCGATACCTGACAGTACCTCTGGATGCTGTACCGCAATACCTCATGGTACCTCTGTTTGCTGTACCTCGGTGCCTCACAGTACCTCCGGTTTCTGTACCTTGACAACTCACTGTACCTCTGGATGCTGTAAATCGATACCTTTCAGTACCTCTGGATGCAGTACCTCGATAGCTCACTGTACCTCTGGATGCTGTACCTCGATACCTTCAGTACCTCTGGATGCTGTACCTGACTACCTCACAGTACCTCGGGATGCTGTACCTCGATACCTCACAGTGACTCTGGATGCTGTACCTCGATAACTCACAGTACCTCTGGATGCTGTACCTCAATAACTCACTGTACCTCTGGTTGCTGTACCTCGATACCTGACAGTACCTCTGGATGCTGTACCTCCATACCTCACAGTAACTCTGGATGCTGTACCTCGAGAACTCACAGTACCTCAGGATGCTGTACCTCGATACCTCATAGTACCTCTGGGTGCTGTACCTCAAGAACTCACTTTTCATCTGGATGTTGTACCTCGATACCTCACAGTACCTTTCGATGATGAAAATCGATACCTCATAGTATCTCTGGATGCTGTACCTCGATGCCTGTCAGTACTTCTGGATGTTGTACCTCAGTACCTTACAGTACCTCTGGATGCTGTATCTCTGTACCTCACAGTACCTCTGGATGCCGTACCTCGATATCTCACAGGGTCTCTGGTTGCTGCACCTCAATACCTCACCGTTCCTCTGGATGCTGCACCTCGATACCTGACAGTACCTCTGGATGCTGTACCTCGATAACTCACAGTACCTCTGGATGCTGTACCTCGATAACTCACTGTACCTCTGGATGCAGTACCTCGATACCTGACAGTACCTCTGGATGCTGTACCTCGATACCTCACAGTAACTCTGGATGCTGTACCTCGATAACTCACAGTACCTCTGGATGCTGTACCTCGATAACTCACTGTACCTCTGGATGCAGTACCTCGATACCTGACAGTACCTCTGGATGCTGTACCTCGATACCTCACAGTAACTCTGGATGCTGTACCTCGATAACTCACAGTACCTCTGGATGCTGTACCTCGATTCCTCACAGTACATCCGGATGATGTACCTCAATACCTCACAGTGCCTCTGGATGCTGTGCCTTGATACCTGACACTACCACTGGATGCTGTACCTCGATACCTCACAGTACTTCTGCTTGCTGTACATCAGTACCTCACAGGACCTCTGGATGCTGTACCTCGATAAATCACTGTATCTCTGGATGCTGTACCTTGATAACTCACTGTACTTCTGGATGCTGTACCTCGATACCTTACAGTACCTCTGGATGCTGTGTCTCTGTACCTCACATTACCTCTGGATGATGTATCACTGTACCTCACAGTACATCTGGTTGCTGCACATCGATACCTCACAGTTCCTCTGGATGCTGCACCTCGATACCTGACAGTACCTCTGGATGCTGTACCTCAATACCTCACAGTACCTCTGTTTGCTGTACCTCAGTGCCTCACAGTACCTCTGGATGCTGTACCTCGATAACTCACTGTACCTCTGGATGCTGTACCTCGATACCTCACAGTTCCTCTGGATGCTGCATCTCGATACCTGACAGTACCTCTGGATGCTGTACCCCGATACCTCACAGTACCTTTCGATGATGAAAATCGATACCTCATAGTATCTCTGGATGCTGTACCTGGATCCCTGTCAGTACTTCTGGATGTTGTACCTCAGTACCTTACAGTACCTCTGGATGCTGTATCTCTGTACCTCACAGTGCCTCTGGATGCCGTACCTCGATATCTCACAGGGTCTCTGGTTGCTGCACCTCAATACCTCACCGTTCCTCTGGATGCTGCACCTCGATACCTGACAGTACCTCTGGATGCTGTACCTCGATAACTCACAGTACCTCTGGATGCTGTACCTCGATAACTTGCTGTACCTCTGGATGCTGTACCTCGATACCTGACAGTACCTCTGGATGCTGTACCTCGATACCTCACAGTAACTCTGGATGCTGTACCTCGATAACTCACAGTACCTCTGGATGCTGCACCTCGATACCTCACAGTAAATCCGGATGATGTACCTCAATACCTCACAGTGCCTCTGGATGCTGTGCCTTGATACCTGACACTACCACTGGATGCTGTACCTCGATACCTCACAGTACTTCTGCTTGCTGTACATCAGTACCTCACAGTACCTCTGGATGCTGTACCTCGATAAATCACTGTATCTCTGGATGCTGTACCTTGATAACTCACTGTACCTCTGGATGCTGTACCTCGATACCTTACAGTACCTCTGGATGCTGTGTCTCTGTACCTCACATTACCTCTGGATGATGTATCTCTGTACCTCACAGTACATCTGGTTGCTGAACATCGATACCTCACAGTTCCTCTGGATGCTGCACCTCAATACCTGACAGTACCTCTGGATGCTGTACCTCAATACCTCACAGTACCTCTGTTTGCTGTACCTCAGTGCCTCACAGTACCTCTGGATGCTGTACCTCGGTAACTCTCGGTACCTCTGGATGCTGTACCTCGATACCTCACAGTTCCTCTGGATGTTGCATCTCGATACCTGACAGTACCTCTGGATGCTGTACCTCAATACCTCACAGTACCTCTGTTTGCTGTACCTCAGTGCCTCACAGTACCTCTGGATGCTGTACCTCGATAACTCACTGTACCTCGATACCTTACAGTACCTCTGAATGCTGTATCTCTTTACCTCACATTACGTCTGGATGATGTATCTCTGTACCTGACAGTACCTCTGGATGCTGTACCTCGATACCTGTCAGTACTTCTGGATGTTGTACCTCAGTACCTTACAGTACCTCTGGATGCTGTATCTCTGTACCTCACAGTACCTCTGGATGCCGTACCTCGATATCTCACAGGGTCTCTGGTTGCTGCACCTCAATACCTCACCGTTCCTCTGGATGCTGCACCTCGATACCTGACAGTACCTCTGGATGCTGTATCTCTGTACCTCACATTACCTCTGGATGCTGTATCTCTATACCTCACAGTACTTCTGGTTCCTGCACCTCGATACCTCACAGTTCCTCTGGAAGCTGCAACTCGATACCTGACAGTGCCTCTGGATGCTGTACCTCAAAACCTCACGGTACCTCTGTTTGCTGTACCTCGGTGCCTCACAGTACCTACGGATTCTGTACCTTGACAACTCACTGTACCTCTGGATGCTGTACATCAATATCTTTCAGTACCTCTGGATGCCGTACCTCGATAACTCACAGTACCTCTGGATGCTGTACCTCGATAACTCACTGTACCTCCGGATGCTGTACCTCGATACCTGACAGTACCTCTTGATGCAGTACCTCGATACCTCACAGTAACTCTGGATGCTGTACCTCAATAACTCACAGTACCTCTGGATGCTGTACCTCGATACCTCACAGTACATCCGGATGATGTACCTCAATACCTCACAGTGTCTCTGGAGGCTGCACCTTGGTACCTCACAGTAACTCTGGATGCTGTACCTCGATACCTCACAGTACCTCTGGATGATGTACGTCGATAACTCACAGTACAACTGGATGCTGTACCTCAATATCTCACAGTACCTAAGTATGCTATAACTTTGTACCTGACAGTATCTCTGTATGCTGTACCTCAATACCTCACAGTACCTCTGGATGCTGTACCTCGATACCTGTCACTACCTCTGGATGTTGAACCTCTGTACCTTACAGTCCCTCTGTATGCTGTATCTCTGTACCTCACATTAGCTCTGGATGATGTATCTGTGTACCTCACAGTACATCTGGTTGCTGCAACTCAATACCTCACCGTTCCTCTGGATGCTGCACCTCGATACCTGACAGTACCTCTGGATGCGGTACCTCGATAACTCACAGTACCTCTGGATGCTGTACCTCGATAACTCACTGTACCTCTGGATGCTGTACCTCGATGCCTGTCAGTACTTCTGGATGTTGAACCTCAGTACCTTACAGTACCTCTGGATGCTGTATCTCTGTACCTCACAGTACCTCTGGATGCCGTACCTCGATATCTCACAGGGTCTCTGGTTGCTGCACCTCAATACCTCACCGTTCCTGTGGATGCTGCACCTCGATACCTGACAGTACCTCTGGATGCTGTACCTCGATAACTCACAGTACCTCTGGATGCTGTACCTCGATAACTCACTGTACCTCTGGATGCTGTACCTCGATACCTGACAGTACCTCTGGATGCTGTACCTCGATACCTCACAGTAACTCTGGATGCTGTACCTCGATAACTCACAGTACCTCTGGATGCTGCACCTCGATACCTCACAGTACATCCGGATGATGTACCTCAATACCTCACAGTGCCTCTGGATGCTGTGCCTTGATACCTGACACTACCACTGGATGCTGTACCTCGATACCTCACAGTACTTCTGCTTGCTGTACATCAGTACCTCACAGTACCTCTGGATGCTGTACCTCGATAAATCACTGTATCTCTGGATGCTGTACCTTGATAACTCACTGTACCTCTGGATGCTGTACCTCGATACCTTACAGTACCTCTGGATGCTGTGTCTCTGTACCTCACATTACCTCTGGATGATGTATCTCTGTACCTCACAGTACATCTGGTTGCTGCACATCGATACCTCACAGTTCCTCTGGATGCTGCACCTCGATACCTGACAGTACCTCTGGATGCTGTACCTCAATACCTCACAGTACCTCTGTTTGCTGTACCTCAGTGCCTCACAGTACCTCTGGATGCTGTACCTCGATAACTCACTGTACCTCTGGATGCTGTACCTCGATACCTCCCAGTTCCTCTGGATGCTGCATCTCGATACCTGACAGTACCTCTGGATGCTGTACCTGAATACCTCACAGTACCTCTGTTTGCTGTACCTCAGTGCCTCACAGTACCTCTGGATGCTGTACCTCGATAACTCACTGTACCGCTGGATGCTGTACCTCGATACCTCAGAGTTCCTCTGGATGCTGCATCTGGATACCTGACAGTACCTCTGGATGCTGTACCTCAATACCTCACAGTACCTCTGTTTGCTGTACCTCGGTACCTAACAGTACCTCTGGATGCTGTACCTCGATACCTCACAGTACCTTTCGATGATGAAAATCGATACCTCATAGTATCTCTGGATGCTGTACCTCGATGCCTGTCAGTACTTCTGGATGTTGTACCTCAGTACCTTACAGTACCTCTGGATGATGTATCTCTGTACCTCACAGTACCTCTGGATGCCGTACCTCGATATCGCACAGGTTCTCTGGTTGCTGCACCTCAATACCTCACCGTTCCTCTGGATGCTGCACCTCGATACCTGACAGTACCTCTGGATGCTGTACCTCGATAACTCACAGTACCTCTGGATGCTGTACCTCGATAACTCACTGTACCTCTGGATGCTGTACCTCGATACCTGACAGTACCTCTGGATGCTGTACCTCGATACCTCACAGTAACTCTGGATGCTGTACCTCGATACCTCACAGTACCTCTGGATGCTGCACCTCGATACCTCACAGTACATCCAGATGATGTACCTCAATACCTCACAGTACCTCTGGATGCTGTACCTCGATAAATCACTGTATCTCTGGATGCTGTACCTTGATAACTCACTGTACCTCTGGACGCTGTACCTCGATACCTTACAGTACCTCTGGATGCTGTGTCTCTGTACCTCACATTACCTCTGGATGATGTATCTCTGTACCTCACAGTACATCTGGTTGCTGCACATCGATACCTCACAGTTCCTCTGGATGCTGCACCTCGATACCTGACAGTACCTCTGGATGCTGTACCTCAATACCTCACAGTACCTCTGTTTGCTGTACCTCAGTGCCTCACAGTACCTCTGGATGCTGTACCTCGATAACTCACTGTACCTCTGGATGCTGTACCTCGATACCTCCCAGTTCCTCTGGATGCTGCATCTCGATACCTGACAGTACCTCTGGATGCTGTACCTCAATACCTCACAGTACCTCTGTTTGCTGTACCTCAGTGCCTCACAGTACCTCTGGATGCTGTACCTCGATAACTCACTGTACCGCTGGATGCTGTACCTCGATACCTCAGAGTTCCTCTGGATGCTGCATCTGGATACCTGACAGTACCTCTGGATGCTGTACCTCAATACCTCACAGTACCTCTGTTTGCTGTACCTCGGTACCTAACAGTACCTCTGGATGCTGTACCTCGATACCTCACAGTACCTTTCGATGATGAAAATCGATACCTCATAGTATCTCTGGATGCTGTACCTCGATGCCTGTCAGTACTTCTGGATGTTGTACCTCAGTACCTTACAGTACCTCTGGATGATGTATCTCTGTACCTCACAGTACCTCTGGATGCCGTACCTCGATATCGCACAGGGTCTCTGGTTGCTGCACCTCAATACCTCACCGTTCCTCTGGATGCTGCACCTCGATACCTGACAGTACCTCTGGATGCTGTACCTCGATAATTCACAGTACCACTGGATGCTGTACCTCGATAACTCACTGTACCTCTGGATGCTGTACCTCGATACCTGACAGTACCTCTGGATGCTGTACCTCGATACCTCACAGTAACTCTGGATGCTGTACCTCGATAACTCACAGTACCTCTGGATGCTGCACCTCGATACCTCACAGTACACCCAGATGATGTACCTCAATACCTCACAGTGCCTCTGGATGCTGTGCCTTGATACCTGACACTACCACTGGATGCTGTACCTCGATAGCTCACAGTACTTCTGCTTGCTGTACATCAGTACCTCACAGTACCTCTGGATGCTGTACCTCGATAAATCACTGTATCTCTGGATGCTGTACCTTGATAACTCACTGTACCTCTGGATGCTGTACCTCGATACCTTACAGTACCTCTGGATGCTGTGTCTCTGTACCTCACATTACCTCTGGATGATGTATCTCTGTATCTCACAGTACATCTGGTTGCTGCACATCGATACCTCACAGTTCCTCTGGATGCTGCACCTCGATACCTGACAGTACCTCTGGATGCTGTACCTCAATACCTCACAGTACCTCTGTTTGCTGTACCTCAGTGCCTCACAGTACCTCTGGATGCTGTACCTCGATACCTCACAGTACCTCTGGATGCTGTACCTCGATAACTCACTGTACCTCTGGATGCTGTACCTCGATACCTCACAGTTCCTCTGGATGCTGCACCTCGATAACGCACTGTACCTCTGGATGCTGTACCTCGATAACTCACAGTGCCACTGGATGCTGTACCTCGACATCTCACAGTGCCACTGGATGCTGTACCTCGATAACTCACTGGACATCTGGATGTTGTACCTCGATACCTCACAGTACCTTTGGATGCTGTACCTCGATACCTCACAGTACCTCTGTTTGCTGTACCTCAGTGCCTCACAGTACCTCTGGATGCTGTACCTCGATACCTCACAGTACCTCTGGATGCTGTACCTCGATAACTCACTGTATCTCTGGATGCTGTACCTTGATAACTCACTGTACTTCTGGATGCTGTACCTCGATACCTTACAGTACCTCTGGATGCTGTGTCTCTGTACCTCACATTACCTCTGGATGATGTATCACTGTACCTCACAGTACATCTGGTTGCTGCACATCGATACCTCACAGTTCCTCTGGATGCTGCACCTCGATACCTGACAGTACCTCTGGATGCTGTACCTCAATACCTCACAGTACCTCTGTTTGCTGTACCTCAGTGCCTCACAGTACCTCTGGATGCTGTACCTCGATAACTCACTGTAGCTCTGGATGCTGTACCTCGATACCTCACAGTTCCTCTGGATGCTGCATCTCGATACCTGACAGTACCTCTGGATGCTGTACCTCAATACCTCACAGTACCTCTGTTTGCTGTACCTCGGTACCTAACAGTACCTCTGGATGCTGTACCCCGATACCTCACAGTACCTTTCGATGATGAAAATCGATACCTCATAGTATCTCTGGATGCTGTACCTGGATCCCTGTCAGTACTTCTGGATGTTGTACCTCAGTACCTTACAGTACCTCTGGATGCTGTATCTCTGTACCTCACAGTGCCTCTGGATGCCGTACCTCGATATCTCACAGGGTCTCTGGTTGCTGCACCTCAATACCTCACCGTTCCTCTGGATGCTGCACCTCGATACCTGACAGTACCTCTGGATGCTGTACCTCGATAACTCACAGTACCTCTGGATGCTGTACCTCGATAACTCACTGTACCTCTGGATGCTGTACCTCGATACCTGACAGTACCTCTGGATGCTGTACCTCGATACCTCACAGTAACTCTGGATGCTGTACCTCGATAACTCACAGTACCTCTGGATGCTGCACCTCGATACCTCACAGTACATCCGGATGATGTACCTCAATACCTCACAGTGCCTCTGGATGCTGTGCCTTGATACCTGACACTACCACTGGATGCTGTACCTCGATACCTCACAGTACTTCTGCTTGCTGTACATCAGTACCTCACAGTACCTCTGGATGCTGTACCTCGATAAATCACTGTATCTCTGGATGCTGTACCTTGATAACTCACTGTACCTCTGGATGCTGTACCTCGATACCTTACAGCACCTCTGGATGCTGTGTCTCTGTACCTCACATTACCTCTGGATGATGTATCTCTGTACCTCACAGTACATCTGGTTGCTGAACATCGATACCTCACAGTTCCTCTGGATGCTGCACCTCAATACCTGACAGTACCTCTGGATGCTGTACCTCAATACCTCACAGTACCTCTGTTTGCTGTACCTCAGTGCCTCACAGTACCTCTGGATGCTGTACCTCGGTAACTCTCTGTACCTCTGGATGCTGTACCTCGATACCTCACAGTTCCTCTGGATGTTGCATCTCGATACCTGACAGTACCTCTGGATGCTGTACCTCAATACCTCACAGTACCTCTTTTTGCTGTACCTCAGTGCCTCACAGTACCTCTGGATGCTGTACCTCGATAACTCACTGTACCTCTGGATGCTGTACCTCGATACCTCACAGTTCCTCTGGATGCTGCATCTGGATACCTGACAGTACCTCTGGATGCTGTACCTCAATACCTCACAGTACCTCTGTTTGCTGTACCTCGGTACCTAACAGTACCTCTGGATGCTGTACCTCGATAACTCACTGTACCTCTGGATGCAGTACCTCAATACCTGACAGTACCTCTGGATGCTGTACCTCGATACCTCACAGTAACTCTGGATGCTGTACCTCGATAACTCACAGTACCTCTGGATGCTGTACCTCGATTCCTCACAGTACATCCAGATGATGTACCTCAATACCTCACAGTGCCTCTGGATGCTGTGCCTTGATACCTGACACTACCACTGGATGCTGTACCTCGATACCTCACAGTACTTCTGGATGTTGTACCACGATACCTCACAGTACCTTTGGATGCTGTACCTCGATACCTGACAGTACCTCTGGATGTTGTACCTCAGTACCTTACTGTCCCTCTGTATGCTGTACCTCTGTACCTCACATTACCTCTGGATGTTGCACCTCAGTACCTGACAGTACATTTTAATGCTGTACCTTTGTACCTCACAGTACCTCTGCATGCCGTACCTCGAAAACTCACAGTGTCTCTGGACGCTGTACCTCGATACCTCACAGTGTCTCTGGATGCTGTACCTCGGTACCTCACAGTACCTCTGGATGCTGTGCCTCGATACCTGACACTACGATTGGATGCTGTACCTGGAAACCTCACAATACCTCTGCTTGCTGTACCTCAGTACCTCACAGTAACTCCTGATGCTGTACCTGGATAAATCACTGTACCTCTGGATTCTGTACCTCGATAATGCAATGTAACTCTGGTTGCTGTAACTCGATACCTTGCAGTACCTCTGGATGCTGTATGTCTGTACCTCACATTACCTCTGGATGCAGTATCTCTGTACCTCACAGTACTTCTGGTTGCTGCACCTCAATACCTCACAGTTCCTCTGAAGCTGCACCTCGATACCTGACAGTACCTCTGGATGCTGTACCGCAATACCTCATGGTACCTCTGTTTGCTGTACCTCGGTGCCTCACAGTACCTCCGGTTTCTGTACCTTGACAACTCACTGTACCTCTGGATGCTGTAAATCGATACCTTTCAGTACCTCTGGATGCAGTACCTCGATAGCTCACTGTACCTCTGGATGCTGTACCTCGATACCTTCAGTACCTCTGGATGCTGTACCTGACTACCTCACAGTACCTCGGGATGCTGTACCTCGATACCTCACAGTGACTCTGGATGCTGTACCTCGATACCTCATAGTACCTCTGGGTGCTGTACCTCAAGAACTCACTTTTCATCTGGATGTTGTACCTCGATACCTCACAGTACCTTTCGATGATGAAAATCGATACCTCATAGTATCTCTGGATGCTGTACCTCGATGCCTGTCAGTACTTCTGGATGTTGTACCTCAGTACCTTACAGTACCTCTGGATGCTGTATCTCTGTACCTCACAGTACCTCTGGATGCCGTACCTCGATATCTCACAGGGTCTCTGGTTGCTGCACCTCAATACCTCACCGTTCCTCTGGATGCTGCACCTCGATACCTGACAGTACCTCTGGATGCTGTACCTCGATAACTCACAGTACCTCTGGATGCTGTACCTCGATAACTCACTGTACCTCTGGATGCAGTACCTCGATACCTGACAGTACCTCTGGATGCTGTACCTCGATACCTCACAGTAACTCTGGATGCTGTACCTCGATAACTCACAGTACCTCTGGATGCTGTACCTCGATAACTCACTGTACCTCTGGATGCAGTACCTCGATACCTGACAGTACCTCTGGATGCTGTACCTCGATACCTCACAGTAACTCTGGATGCTGTACCTCGATAACTCACAGTACCTCTGGATGCTGTACCTCGATTCCTCACAGTACATCCGGATGATGTACCTCAATACCTCACAGTGCCTCTGGATGCTGTGCCTTGATACCTGACACTACCACTGGATGCTGTACCTCGATACCTCACAGTACTTCTGCTTGCTGTACATCAGTACCTCACAGGACCTCTGGATGCTGTACCTCGATAAATCACTGTATCTCTGGATGCTGTACCTTGATAACTCACTGTACTTCTGGATGCTGTACCTCGATACCTTACAGTACCTCTGGATGCTGTGTCTCTGTACCTCACATTACCTCTGGATGATGTATCACTGTACCTCACAGTACATCTGGTTGCTGCACATCGATACCTCACAGTTCCTCTGGATGCTGCACCTCGATACCTGACAGTACCTCTGGATGCTGTACCTCAATACCTCACAGTACCTCTGTTTGCTGTACCTCAGTGCCTCACAGTACCTCTGGATGCTGTACCTCGATAACTCACTGTACCTCTGGATGCTGTACCTCGATACCTCACAGTTCCTCTGGATGCTGCATCTCGATACCTGACAGTACCTCTGGATGCTGTACCCCGATACCTCACAGTACCTTTCGATGATGAAAATCGATACCTCATAGTATCTCTGGATGCTGTACCTGGATCCCTGTCAGTACTTCTGGATGTTGTACCTCAGTACCTTACAGTACCTCTGGATGCTGTATCTCTGTACCTCACAGTGCCTCTGGATGCCGTACCTCGATATCTCACAGGGTCTCTGGTTGCTGCACCTCAATACCTCACCGTTCCTCTGGATGCTGCACCTCGATACCTGACAGTACCTCTGGATGCTGTACCTCGATAACTCACAGTACCTCTGGATGCTGTACCTCGATAACTTGCTGTACCTCTGGATGCTGTACCTCGATACCTGACAGTACCTCTGGATGCTGTACCTCGATACCTCACAGTAACTCTGGATGCTGTACCTCGATAACTCACAGTACCTCTGGATGCTGCACCTCGATACCTCACAGTAAATCCGGATGATGTACCTCAATACCTCACAGTGCCTCTGGATGCTGTGCCTTGATACCTGACACTACCACTGGATGCTGTACCTCGATACCTCACAGTACTTCTGCTTGCTGTACATCAGTACCTCACAGTACCTCTGGATGCTGTACCTCGATAAATCACTGTATCTCTGGATGCTGTACCTTGATAACTCACTGTACCTCTGGATGCTGTACCTCGATACCTTACAGTACCTCTGGATGCTGTGTCTCTGTACCTCACATTACCTCTGGATGATGTATCTCTGTACCTCACAGTACATCTGGTTGCTGAACATCGATACCTCACAGTTCCTCTGGATGCTGCACCTCAATACCTGACAGTACCTCTGGATGCTGTACCTCAATACCTCACAGTACCTCTGTTTGCTGTACCTCAGTGCCTCACAGTACCTCTGGATGCTGTACCTCGGTAACTCTCTGTACCTCTGGATGCTGTACCTCGATACCTCACAGTTCCTCTGGATGTTGCATCTCGATACCTGACAGTACCTCTGGATGCTGTACCTCAATACCTCACAGTACCTCTGTTTGCTGTACCTCAGTGCCTCACAGTACCTCTGGATGCTGTACCTCGATAACTCACTGTACCTCGATACCTTACAGTACCTCTGAATGCTGTATCTCTTTACCTCACATTACGTCTGGATGATGTATCTCTGTACCTGACAGTACCTCTGGATGCTGTACCTCGATACCTGTCAGTACTTCTGGATGTTGTACCTCAGTACCTTACAGTACCTCTGGATGCTGTATCTCTGTACCTCACAGTACCTCTGGATGCCGTACCTCGATATCTCACAGGGTCTCTGGTTGCTGCACCTCAATACCTCACCGTTCCTCTGGATGCTGCACCTCGATACCTGACAGTACCTCTGGATGCTGTATCTCTGTACCTCACATTACCTCTGGATGCTGTATCTCTATACCTCACAGTACTTCTGGTTCCTGCACCTCGATACCTCACAGTTCCTCTGGAAGCTGCAACTCGATACCTGACAGTGCCTCTGGATGCTGTACCTCAAAACCTCACGGTACCTCTGTTTGCTGTACCTCGGTGCCTCACAGTACCTACGGATTCTGTACCTTGACAACTCACTGTACCTCTGGATGCTGTACATCAATATCTTTCAGTACCTCTGGATGCCGTACCTCGATAACTCACAGTACCTCTGGATGCTGTACCTCGATAACTCACTGTACCTCCGGATGCTGTACCTCGATACCTGACAGTACCTCTTGATGCAGTACCTCGATACCTCACAGTAACTCTGGATGCTGTACCTCAATAACTCACAGTACCTCTGGATGCTGTACCTCGATACCTCACAGTACATCCGGATGATGTACCTCAATACCTCACAGTGTCTCTGGAGGCTGCACCTTGGTACCTCACAGTAACTCTGGATGCTGTACCTCGATACCTCACAGTACCTCTGGATGATGTACGTCGATAACTCACAGTACAACTGGATGCTGTACCTCAATATCTCACAGTACCTAAGTATGCTATAACTTTGTACCTGACAGTATCTCTGTATGCTGTACCTCAATACCTCACAGTACCTCTGGATGCTGTACCTCGATACCTGTCACTACCTCTGGATGTTGAACCTCTGTACCTTACAGTCCCTCTGTATGCTGTATCTCTGTACCTCACATTAGCTCTGGATGATGTATCTGTGTACCTCACAGTACATCTGGTTGCTGCAACTCAATACCTCACCGTTCCTCTGGATGCTGCACCTCGATACCTGACAGTACCTCTGGATGCGGTACCTCGATAACTCACAGTACCTCTGGATGCTGTACCTCGATAACTCACTGTACCTCTGGATGCTGTACCTCGATGCCTGTCAGTACTTCTGGATGTTGAACCTCAGTACCTTACAGTACCTCTGGATGCTGTATCTCTGTACCTCACAGTACCTCTGGATGCCGTACCTCGATATCTCACAGGGTCTCTGGTTGCTGCACCTCAATACCTCACCGTTCCTGTGGATGCTGCACCTCGATACCTGACAGTACCTCTGGATGCTGTACCTCGATAACTCACAGTACCTCTGGATGCTGTACCTCGATAACTCACTGTACCTCTGGATGCTGTACCTCGATACCTGACAGTACCTCTGGATGCTGTACCTCGATACCTCACAGTAACTCTGGATGCTGTACCTCGATAACTCACAGTACCTCTGGATGCTGCACCTCGATACCTCACAGTACATCCGGATGATGTACCTCAATACCTCACAGTGCCTCTGGATGCTGTGCCTTGATACCTGACACTACCACTGGATGCTGTACCTCGATACCTCACAGTACTTCTGCTTGCTGTACATCAGTACCTCACAGTACCTCTGGATGCTGTACCTCGATAAATCACTGTATCTCTGGATGCTGTACCTTGATAACTCACTGTACCTCTGGATGCTGTACCTCGATACCTTACAGTACCTCTGGATGCTGTGTCTCTGTACCTCACATTACCTCTGGATGATGTATCTCTGTACCTCACAGTACATCTGGTTGCTGCACATCGATACCTCACAGTTCCTCTGGATGCTGCACCTCGATACCTGACAGTACCTCTGGATGCTGTACCTCAATACCTCACAGTACCTCTGTTTGCTGTACCTCAGTGCCTCACAGTACCTCTGGATGCTGTACCTCGATAACTCACTGTACCTCTGGATGCTGTACCTCGATACCTCCCAGTTCCTCTGGATGCTGCATCTCGATACCTGACAGTACCTCTGGATGCTGTACCTGAATACCTCACAGTACCTCTGTTTGCTGTACCTCAGTGCCTCACAGTACCTCTGGATGCTGTACCTCGATAACTCACTGTACCGCTGGATGCTGTACCTCGATACCTCAGAGTTCCTCTGGATGCTGCATCTGGATACCTGACAGTACCTCTGGATGCTGTACCTCAATACCTCACAGTACCTCTGTTTGCTGTACCTCGGTACCTAACAGTACCTCTGGATGCTGTACCTCGATACCTCACAGTACCTTTCGATGATGAAAATCGATACCTCATAGTATCTCTGGATGCTGTACCTCGATGCCTGTCAGTACTTCTGGATGTTGTACCTCAGTACCTTACAGTACCTCTGGATGATGTATCTCTGTACCTCACAGTACCTCTGGATGCCGTACCTCGATATCGCACAGGTTCTCTGGTTGCTGCACCTCAATACCTCACCGTTCCTCTGGATGCTGCACCTCGATACCTGACAGTACCTCTGGATGCTGTACCTCGATAACTCACAGTACCTCTGGATGCTGTACCTCGATAACTCACTGTACCTCTGGATGCTGTACCTCGATACCTGACAGTACCTCTGGATGCTGTACCTCGATACCTCACAGTAACTCTGGATGCTGTACCTCGATACCTCACAGTACCTCTGGATGCTGCACCTCGATACCTCACAGTACATCCAGATGATGTACCTCAATACCTCACAGTACCTCTGGATGCTGTACCTCGATAAATCACTGTATCTCTGGATGCTGTACCTTGATAACTCACTGTACCTCTGGACGCTGTACCTCGATACCTTACAGTACCTCTGGATGCTGTGTCTCTGTACCTCACATTACCTCTGGATGATGTATCTCTGTACCTCACAGTACATCTGGTTGCTGCACATCGATACCTCACAGTTCCTCTGGATGCTGCACCTCGATACCTGACAGTACCTCTGGATGCTGTACCTCAATACCTCACAGTACCTCTGTTTGCTGTACCTCAGTGCCTCACAGTACCTCTGGATGCTGTACCTCGATAACTCACTGTACCTCTGGATGCTGTACCTCGATACCTCCCAGTTCCTCTGGATGCTGCATCTCGATACCTGACAGTACCTCTGGATGCTGTACCTCAATACCTCACAGTACCTCTGTTTGCTGTACCTCAGTGCCTCACAGTACCTCTGGATGCTGTACCTCGATAACTCACTGTACCGCTGGATGCTGTACCTCGATACCTCAGAGTTCCTCTGGATGCTGCATCTGGATACCTGACAGTACCTCTGGATGCTGTACCTCAATACCTCACAGTACCTCTGTTTGCTGTACCTCGGTACCTAACAGTACCTCTGGATGCTGTACCTCGATACCTCACAGTACCTTTCGATGATGAAAATCGATACCTCATAGTATCTCTGGATGCTGTACCTCGATGCCTGTCAGTACTTCTGGATGTTGTACCTCAGTACCTTACAGTACCTCTGGATGATGTATCTCTGTACCTCACAGTACCTCTGGATGCCGTACCTCGATATCGCACAGGGTCTCTGGTTGCTGCACCTCAATACCTCACCGTTCCTCTGGATGCTGCACCTCGATACCTGACAGTACCTCTGGATGCTGTACCTCGATAATTCACAGTACCACTGGATGCTGTACCTCGATAACTCACTGTACCTCTGGATGCTGTACCTCGATACCTGACAGTACCTCTGGATGCTGTACCTCGATACCTCACAGTAACTCTGGATGCTGTACCTCGATAACTCACAGTACCTCTGGATGCTGCACCTCGATACCTCACAGTACACCCAGATGATGTACCTCAATACCTCACAGTGCCTCTGGATGCTGTGCCTTGATACCTGACACTACCACTGGATGCTGTACCTCGATAGCTCACAGTACTTCTGCTTGCTGTACATCAGTACCTCACAGTACCTCTGGATGCTGTACCTCGATAAATCACTGTATCTCTGGATGCTGTACCTTGATAACTCACTGTACCTCTGGATGCTGTACCTCGATACCTTACAGTACCTCTGGATGCTGTGTCTCTGTACCTCACATTACCTCTGGATGATGTATCTCTGTATCTCACAGTACATCTGGTTGCTGCACATCGATACCTCACAGTTCCTCTGGATGCTGCACCTCGATACCTGACAGTACCTCTGGATGCTGTACCTCAATACCACACAGTACCTCTGTTTGCTGTACCTCAGTGCCTCACAGTACCTCTGGATGCTGTACCTCGATACCTCACAGTACCTCTGGATGCTGTACCTCGATAACTCACTGTACCTCTGGATGCTGTACCTCGATACCTCACAGTTCCTCTGGATGCTGCACCTCGATAACTCACTGTACCTCTGGATGCTGTACCTCGATAACTCACAGTGCCACTGGATGCTGTACCTCGACATCTCACAGTGCCACTGGATGCTGTACCTCGATAACTCACTGGACATCTGGATGTTGTACCTCGATACCTCACAGTACCTTTGGATGCTGTACCTCGATACCTCACAGTACCTCTGTTTGCTGTACCTCAGTGCCTCACAGTACCTCTGGATGCTGTACCTCGATACCTCACAGTACCTCTGGATGCTGTACCTCGATAACTCACTGTACCTCTGGATGCTGTACCTCGATACCTCACAGTTCCTCTGGATGCTGCATCTCGATACCTGACAGTACCTCTGGATGCTGTACCTCAATACCTCACAGTACCTCTGTTTGCTGTACCTCGGTACCTAACAGTACCTCTGGATGCTGTACCTCGATACCTCACAGTACCTCTGGATGCTGTACCTCGATAACTCACAGTACATCTGGATGTTGTACCACGATACCTCACAGTACCTTTGGATGCTGTACCTCGATACCTGACAGTACCTCTGGATGTTGTACCTCAGTATCTTACTGTCCCTCTGTATGCTGTACCTCTGTACCTCACATTACCTCTGGATGTTGCACCTCAGTACCTGACAGTACATTTTAATGCTGTACCTTTGTACCTCACAGTACCTCAGGATGCCGTACCTCGATAACACAGTGTCTCTGGATGCAGTACCTCGATACCTCACAGTGTCTCTGGATGCTGTACCTCGGTACGTCACCGTACCTCTAGATGCTGTACATCGATACCTCACAGTGCCTCTGGATGCTGTACCTCGATACCTGTCACTACGACTGGATGCTGTACCTCGATACCTCACAATACCTCTGCTTACTGTACCTCAGTTCCTCACAGTAACTCCTGATGCTGTACCTCGATAAATCACTGTACCTCTGGATTCTGTACCTCGATAATGCAATGTAACTCTGGATGCTGGAACTCGATAACTTGCAGTACCTCTGGATGCTGTATCTCTGTACCTCACATTACCTCTGGATGCTGTATCTCTGTACCTCACAGTTCCTCTGGAAGCTGCACCTCGATACCTGACAGTGCCTCTGGATGCTGTACCTCAATACCTCACGGTACCTCTCTTTGCTGTACCTCGGTGCCTCACAGTACCTACGGATTCTGTACCTTGACAACTCACTGTACCTCTGGATGCTGTACATCGATACCTTTCAGTACCTCTGGATGCAGTACCTCGATAACTCACTGTACCTCTGGATGCTGTACCTCGATAACTCACAGTGCCACTGGATGCTGTACCTCGACATCTCACAGTGCCACTGGATGCTGTACCTCGATAACTCACTGGACATTTGGATGTTGTACCTCGATACCTCACAGTACCTTTGGATGCTGTACCTCGATACCTCACAGTATCTCTGGATGCTGTAGATCAATAACTCACAGTCGCTCAGGATGCTGTACCTCGATACCTGACAGTACCTCTGGATGTTGCACCTCAGTACCCCACATTACCTCTGGATGCTGTTCCTCGATACCTCACTGTACCTCTGGATGCTGTACCTCGATACCTCTCAGTAACTCTTGATGCTGTACCTCTGTACCTCTGGATGATATACCTCGACACCTCACAGTACCTCTGGATGCTGTATCTCGATACCTCACAGTACCTCTGGATGCTGTACCTCAGTACCTTACAGTACCTCTGGATGCTGTACCTCGATACCTCACAGTGCCACTGGATGCTGTACCTTGATAACTCACTGTACATCTGGATGTTGTACCTCGATACCACACAGTACCTTTGGATGCTGTACCTCGATATCTCACAATACCTCGGGATGCTGTACCTCAATATCTCACAGTAGCTCGGGATGCTGTAACTCGAAACCTGACAGAACCACTAGATGCTAAACCTCGGACCCTTACAGTATCTCTGGATGCTGTACCTCAATACCTCACAGTACCTCTGAATGCTGTACCTCTGTACATCACAGTACCTCTGGATGCTGTATCTCTGTACCTCACAGTACCTCTGGTTGCTGCGCCTCGATAACTCACAGTACCTCTGGATGCTGTACCTCTGTACCTCACAGTATCTCTGGAGGCTGTAGATCAATACCTCACAGTACCTCTGGATGCTGTACCTCGATACCTGACAGTACCTCTGGATGTTGTACCTCGATACCTCACTGTACCTCTGGATGCTGTAGCTCGATTCCTCACAGTAACTCTTGATGCTGTAGCTCTGTACCTCACAGTATCTCTGGATGATATACCTCCACACCTCACAGTACCTCTGGATGCTGTATCTCGATACGTCACAGTACCTCTGGATGCTTTACCTCAGTACCTTACAGTACCTCTGGATGCTGTACCTCTGTGCCTAACAGTACCCCTGGATGTTGTACCTCAGTACGTTCCAGTACCTCTGGATGCTGTGTCGTGATACCTCACAGTGCCACTGGATGCTATACCTTGATAACTCACTGTACATCTGGACGTTGTACCTCGATACCTCACTGTACCTTTGGATGCTGTACCTCGATACCTCACAGTATCTCTGGATGCTGTACCTCAATATCTCACAATACCTCGGGATGCTGTACCTCGATATCTCACAGTACCTCGGGATGCTGTACCTCAATACCTCACAGTACATCCGGATGATGTACCTCAATACCTCACAGTGCCTCTGGATGCTGTACCTCGGTACCTCACAGTACCTCTGGATGCAGGACCTCGATAACTCACTGTACCTCTGGTTGCTGTACCTCGATAACATTCAGTACCTCTGGATGCCGTACCTCGATACCTGACAGTACCTCTGGATGCCGTACCTCGATACAAGTCAGTATCTCCGGATGCTGTACCTCGATAACTCACAGAACCTCAGGATGCTGTAACTCTGTACCTGACAGTATCTCTGGATGCTGTACTTCAATACCTCGCAGTACCTCTGGATGCAGTACCTCGATACCAGGCAGTACCTCTGGATGTTGTACCTCAGTACCTTACAGTACCTCTGGATGCTGGACCTCAGTACGTCACCGTACCTCTAGATGCTGTACATCGATACCTCACAGTGCCTCTGGATGCTGTGCCTCGACACCTGTCACTACGACTGGATGCTGTACCTCGATACCTCACAATACCTCTGCTTACTGTACCTCAGTTCCTCACAGTAACTCCTGATGCTGTACCTCGATAAATCACTGTACCTCTGGATTCTGTACCTCGATAATGCAATGTAACTCTGGATGCTGGAACTCGATACCTTGCAGTACCTCTGGATGCTGTATCTCTGTACCTCACATTACCTCTGGATGCTGTGTCTCTGTACCTCACAGTACTTCTGGTTGTTGCACCTCGATACCTCACAGTTCCTCTGGAAGCTGCACCTCGATACCTGACAGTGCCTCTGGATGCTGTACCTCAATACCTCACGGTACCTCTGTTTGCTGTACCTCGGTGCCTCACAGTACCTACGGATTCTGTACCTTGACAACTCACTGTACCTCTGGATGCTGTACATCGATACCTTTCAGTACCTCTGGATGCAGTACCTCGATAACTCACTGTACCTCTGGATGCTGTATCTCTGTACCTCACAGTACCTCTGGTTGCTGCGCCTCGATAACTCACAGTACCTCTGGATGCTGTACCTCTGTACCTCACAGTATCTCTGGATGCTGTAGATCAATACCTCACAGTACCTCTGGTTGCTGCGCCTCGATAACTCACAGTACCTCTGGATGCTGTATCTCAATACGTCACAGTACCTCTGGATGCTTTACCTCAGTACCTTACAGTACCTCTGGATGCTGTACCTCTGTGCCTAACAGTACCCCTGGATGTTGTACCTCAGTACGTTCCAGTACCTCTGGATGCTGTGTCGTGATACCTCACAGTGCCACTGGATGCTATACCTTGATAACTCACTGTACATCTGGACGTTGTACCTCGATACCTCACTGTACCTTTGGATGCTGTACCTCGATACCTCACAGTATCTCTGGATGCTGTACCTCAATATCTCACAATACCTCGGGATGCTGTACCTCGATATCTCACAGTACCTCGGGATGCTGTACCTCAATACCTCACAGTACATCCGGATGATGTACCTCAATACCTCACAGTGCCTCTGGATGCTGTACCTCGGTACCTCACAGTACCTCTGGATGCAGGACCTCGATAACTCACAGTACCTCTGGTTGCTGTACCTCGATAACATTCAGTACCTCTGGATGCCGTACCTCGATACCTGACAGTACCTCTGGATGCCGTACCTCGATACAAGTCAGTATCTCCGGATGCTGTACCTCGATAACTCACAGAACCTCAGGATGCTGTAACTCTGTACCTGACAGTATCTCTGGATGCTGTACTTCAATACCTCGCAGTACCTCTGGATGCAGTACCTCGATACCAGGCAGTACCTCTGGATGTTGTACCTCAGTAC
This sequence comes from Hypanus sabinus, assembly GCF_030144855.1. Classification (NCBI taxonomy): domain Eukaryota; kingdom Metazoa; phylum Chordata; class Chondrichthyes; order Myliobatiformes; family Dasyatidae; genus Hypanus; species Hypanus sabinus. Next base: position 159,262,056 of record NC_082707.1, on the reverse strand, counting down.
CTTACAGTACCTCTGGATGCTGGACCTCAGTACGTCACCGTACCTCTAGATGCTGTACATCGATACCTCACAGTGCCTCTGGATGCTGTGCCTCGACACCTGTCACTACGACTGGATGCTGTACCTCGATACCTCACAATACCTCTGCTTACTGTACCTCAGTTCCTCACAGTAACTCCTGATGCTGTACCTCGATAAATCACTGTACCTCTGGATTCTGTACCTCGATAATGCAATGTAACTCTGGATGCTGGAACTCGATACCTTGCAGTACCTCTGGATGCTGTATCTCTGTACCTCACATTACCTCTGGATGCTGTGTCTCTGTACCTCACAGTACTTCTGGTTGTTGCACCTCGATACCTCACAGTTCCTCTGGAAGCTGCACCTCGATACCTGACAGTGCCTCTGGATGCTGTACCTCAATACCTCACGGTACCTCTGTTTGCTGTACCTCGGTGCCTCACAGTACCTACGGATTCTGTACCTTGACAACTCACTGTACCTCTGGATGCTGTACATCGATACCTTTCAGTACCTCTGGATGCAGTACCTCGATAACTCACTGTACCTCTGGATGCTGTATCTCTGTACCTCACAGTACCTCTGGTTGCTGCGCCTCGATAACTCACAGTACCTCTGGATGCTGTACCTCTGTACCTCACAGTATCTCTGGATGCTGTAGATCAATACCTCACAGTACCTCTGGTTGCTGCGCCTCGATAACTCACAGTACCTCTGGATGCTGTATCTCAATACGTCACAGTACCTCTGGATGCTTTACCTCAGTACCTTACAGTACCTCTGGATGCTGTACCTCTGTGCCTAACAGTACCCCTGGATGTTGTACCTCAGTACGTTCCAGTACCTCTGGATGCTGTGTCGTGATACCTCACAGTGCCACTGGATGCTATACCTTGATAACTCACTGTACATCTGGACGTTGTACCTCGATACCTCACTGTACCTTTGGATGCTGTACCTCGATACCTCACAGTATCTCTGGATGCTGTACCTCAATATCTCACAATACCTCGGGATGCTGTACCTCGATATCTCACAGTACCTCGGGATGCTGTACCTCAATACCTCACAGTACATCCGGATGATGTACCTCAATACCTCACAGTGCCTCTGGATGCTGTACCTCGGTACCTCACAGTACCTCTGGATGCAGGACCTCGATAACTCACTGTACCTCTGGTTGCTGTACCTCGATAACATTCAGTACCTCTGGATGCCGTACCTCGATACCTGACAGTACCTCTGGATGCCGTACCTCGATACAAGTCAGTATCTCCGGATGCTGTACCTCGATAACTCACAGAACCTCAGGATGCTGTAACTCTGTACCTGACAGTATCTCTGGATGCTGTACTTCAATACCTCGCAGTACCTCTGGATGCAGTACCTCGATACCAGGCAGTACCTCTGGATGTTGTACCTCAGTACCTTACAGTACCTCTGGATGCTGGACCTCAGTACGTCACCGTACCTCTAGATACTGTACATCGATACCTCACAGTGCCTCTGGATGCTGTGCCTCGACACCTGTCACTACGACTGGATGCTGTACCTCGATACCTCACAATACCTCTGCTTACTGTACCTCAGTTCCTCACAGTAACTCCTGATGCTGTACCTCGATAAATCACTGTACCTCTGGATTCTGTACCTCGATAATGCAATGTAACTCTGGATGCTGGAACTCGATACCTTGCAGTACCACTGGATGCTGTATCTCTGTACCTCACATTACCTCTGGATGCTGTGTCTCTGTACCTCACAGTACTTCTGGTTGTTGCACCTCGATACCTCACAGTTCCTCTGGAAGCTGCACCTCGATACCTGACAGTGCCTCTGGATGCTGTACCTCAATACCTCACGGTACCTCTGTTTGCTGTACCTCGGTGCCTCACAGTACCTACGGATTCTGTACCTTGACAACTCACTGTACCTCTGGATGCTGTACATCGATACCTTTCAGTACCTCTGGATGCAGTACCTCGATAACTCACTGTACCTCTGGATGCTGTATCTCTGTACCTCACAGTACCTCTGGTTGCTGCGCCTCGATAACTCACAGTACCTCTGGATGCTGTACCTCTGTACCTCACAGTATCTCTGGATGCTGTAGATCAATACCTCACAGTACCTCTGGATGCTGTACCTCGATACCTGACAGTACCTCTGGACGTTTTACCTCGATACCTCACTGTACCTCTGGTTGCTGCGCCTCGATAACTCACAGTTCCTCTGGATGCTGTACATTGATACCTTTCAGTACCTCTGGATGCAGTACCTCGATAACTCACTGTACCTCTGGATGCTGTACCTCGATACCTTCAGTACCTCTGGATGCTGTACCTGACTACCTCACAGTACCTCTGGATGCCGTAGCTCAATTCCTCACAGTGTCTCTGGAGGCTGCACCTTGGTACCTCACAGTAACTCTGGATGCTGTACCTCGATACCTCACAGTACCTCTGGATGATGTACCTCGATAACTCACAGTACATCTGGATGTTGTACCACGATACCTCACAGTACCTTTGGATGCTGTACCTCAATATCTCACAGTACCTAAGGATGCTATAACTTTGTACCTGACAGTATCTCTGTATGCTGTACCTCGATACCTGTCACTACCTCTGGATGTTGAACCTCTGTACTTTACAGTACCTCAGGATGCTGTACCTCTGGATGTTGTACCTCAGTACCTTACAGTCCCTCTGTATGCTGTATCTCTGTACCTCACATTACCTCTGGATGCTGTATCTCTGTACCTCACAGTACTTCTGGTTGTTGCACCTCGATACCTCACAGTTCCTCTGGAAGCTGCACCTCGATACCTGACAGTGCCTCTGGATGCTGTACCTCAATACCTCACGGTACTTTTGTTTGCTGTACCTCGGTGCCTCACAGTACCTACGGATTCTGTACCTTGACAACTCACTGTACCTCTGGATGCTGTACATCGATACCTTTCAGTACCTCTGGATGCAGTACCTCGATAACTCACTGTACCTCTGGATGCTGTATCTCTGTACCTCACAGTACCTCTGGTTGCTGCGCCTCGATAACTCACAGTACCTCTGGATGCTGTATCTCTGTACCTCACATTAGCTCTGGATGATGTATCTGTGTACCTCACAGTACATCTGGTTGCTGCACCTCAATACCTCACCGTTCCTCTGGATGCTGCACCTCGATACCTGACAGTACCTCTGGATGCGGTACCTCGATAACTCACAGTACCTCTGGATGCTGTACCTCTATACCTCACAGTACCTCTGGGTGCTGTACCTCAATAACTCACTTTACATCTGGATGTTGTACCTCGATACCTCACAGTACCTTTGGATGATGAAAATCGATACCTCATAGTAACTCTGGATGCTGTACCTCAACATCTCACAGTTCCTCAGGATGCTGTACCTATGTACCTGAAGGTATCTCTGGATGCTGTACCTCGATAACTCACTGTACCTCTGGATGCTGTAACTCGATAACTCACAGTTCCTCTGGATGCTGCATCTCGATACCTGACAGTACCTCTGGATGCCGTACCTCGATAACTCACAGTGTCTCTGGAAGCTGTACCTCGATACCTCACAGTGTCTCTGGATGCTGTCCCTGGGTACCTTACAGTTCCTCTGGATGCTGTTCCTCGATAAATCACAGTACCGTGGATCTGTACCTCAGTACCTCACAGTACCTCCTGATGCTGTACCTCGATAAATCACTGTACCTCTGGATGCTGTACCTCGATAACTCACTGTACCTCGATACCTTACAGTACCTCTGAATGCTGTATCTCTGTACCTCACATTACGTCTGGATGATGTATCTCTGTACCTCACAGTACATCTGGTTGCTGCACCTCAATACCTCACCGATCCTCTGGATGCTGCACCTCGATACCTGACAGTACCTCTGGATGCTGTACCTCGATTCCTCACAGTGATTCTGGATGCTGTACCTCGATAACTCACAGTACCTCTGGATGCTGTACCTCAATAACTCACTGTACCTCTGGTTGCTGTACCTCGATACCTGACAGTACCTCTGGATGCTGTACCTCCATACCTCATAGTACCTCTGGGTGCTGTACCTCAATAACTCACTTTACATCTGGATGTTGTACTTCGATACCTCACAGTACCTTTCGATGATGAAAATCGATACCTCATAGTATCTCTGGATGCTGGACCTCGATGCCTGTCAGTACTTATGGATGTTGTACCTCAGTACCTTACAGTACCTCTGGATGCTGTACCTCTGTGCCTAACAGTACCTCTGGATGTTGTACCTCAGTACGTTCCAGTACCTCTGGATGCTGTGCCGCGATACCTCACAGTGCCACTGGATGCTGTACCTTGATAACTCACTGTACATCTGGATGTTGTACCTCGATACCTCACAGTACCTTTGGATTCTGTACCTCGACACCTCACAGTATCTCTGGATGCTGTACCTCAATATCTCACAATACCTCGGGATGCTGTACCTCGATATCTCACAGTACCTCGGGATGCTGTACCTCGAAACCTGACAGAACCACTGGATGCTGAACCTCGGTACCTCACAGTACCTCTGGATGCTGTATCTCTGTACCTCACAGTACCTCTGGTTGCTGCGCCTCGATAACTCACAGTACCTCTGGATGCTGTACCTCTGTACCTCACAGTATCTCTGGATGCTGTAGATCAATACCTCACAGTACCTCTGGATGCTTTACCTCAGTACCTTACAGTACCTCTGGATGCTGTACCTCTGTACCTCACAGTACCTCTGGATGTTGTACCTCAGTACCTTCGAGTACCTCTGTATGCTGTACCTGTGTACCTCACATTACCTCTGGATGTTGCACCTTAGCACCTCACAGTACCTTTGAATGCTGTACCTCGATACCTCACAGTATCTGTGGATGCTGTACCTCAATATCTCACAGTACCTCGGGATGCTGTACCTCGATACCTGACAGAACCACTGAATGCTGAACCTCTGTACCTTACAATACCTCTGGATGATATACCTCGACACCTCACAGTACATCTGGATGTTGTACCTCGATAACTCACAGTGCCTCTGGATGCTGTGGCTCGAGACCTGTCACTATGACTGGATGCTGTTCCTCGATACCTCACAATACCTCTGCTTGCTGTACCTCAGTACATCACAGTAACTCCTGATGCTGTACCTCGATAACTCACTGTACCTCTGGATGCTGTACCTCTGGATGTTGTACCTCAGTACCTGACAGTACCTTTTAATGCTGTACCTCGGTACCTCACTGTACCTCTGGATGCTGTACATCGATACCTCACAGTTCCGCTGGATGCTGCACCTCGATCCCTGCCAATACCTCTGGATGCTGTACCTTGATACCTCACAGTAAGTCTGGATGCTGTACCTCGATAACTCACTGTACCCCTGGATACTGATCCTCGGTAACTCACACTACCTCTGGATCTGTACCTCTGTACCTCACAGTACCTCTGGTTGCTGTACCCCAGTACCTCACGGTAACTCTGAATGCTGTACCTCAATAACTCACTGTACCTCTGGATGCTGTACCTCGATACCTCACAGTACCTCTGGATGGTTTACCTGACAACCTCACAGTACCTCTGGATGCCGTACCTCGATACCTAACAGTGTCTCTGTATGCTGTACCTCGGTACCTCACAGTACATCTGGATGCTGTACCTCGATACCTCACAGTGCCTCTGGATGCTATGCCTCGATACCTGACACTACGACTGGATGCTGTACCTTGATACCTCACAGTACCTCTGATTGCTGTACCTCGATACCTGACAGTACCTCTGGTTGCTGCAACTCGATATCTCACAGTACCTCTGGACGCTGTACCTCTGTACTTCACAGTACCTCTTTTTGCTGTAGCTCGGTGCCTCACAGTACCTCTGGATGCTGTCCCTCGATACCTCACAGTACCTCTGCACGCTGTACCTCGATAATTCACTGTACCTGTGGATGCTGTACCAATCGAATGAACCTCCGCCATCTCCGGTTTAAAAGCAATTCTTGCCCTCATTACCTCGAATGAATAGTCCTCCACAATACGAATGTTGTTGCTTCTGTGAGAAATCATACCTTTCTGACGATCTAATCGAATTAAAAGCTCTTTTTCCCGAGGATAATGGAGACGGACAATCACAGCTCGTGGCTTGTCTTTCGCAGCCGAAAATCTCGAAACTCTGAGGGCACGATCAATAGTAGGTTTAACCCGCAAAGAGTACTCGCCAAAAATTTCCCACTATAAATTAGAGAAATATTCAGTTAAGTCACCAGACTCGAGATTTTCTGGAAATCTATTAATACGCAAATTCTGTCTGCGAGACCGGTTTTCAAGATCGGTAATTTTAAACTGATACTGCTGCTCTATTTTAGGGGTCGATCGTACCTTCTCCTCCAAAGTTTCGATTGCACGTATTTTTTCACAAATTATCTTGTCAAGAGCCGCAAACTTTTCTTCATGGCTTTCAATAAGTGCTGCCTGCGATTGAAGCTTGATATCAAATGATTTAACGACTTCTTCAAGCTCCGATATTGTCGCAGTAAGTTTGTTTTCCAGACTTGCAAGTTTAGTATCCAGTTTAGTATCCAGAAGATGGGAGATTGCATCGAGAGTTATAGGGTCTTTAGACGATTTCTTAGGGACAGACATTTTAAATTTGAAAAAATTAAATCCAGTGTTATTTTTAAAAAGAGAAATTAATCATAAATATCAACCCGTATGATTAAGTACGAAAAGGTTTGATTAAAGGGTGATTATAGCTTAAAAAATGAAGAGCGCCTAAAAGGCAGAAGTCTACGTTGCCATCTTGAAACTCCACCTCCTGTGGATGCTGTACCTCGATAACTCACTGTACATCTGGATGTTGTACCTCGAAACCTCACAGTACCTTTGGATTCTGTACCTCGACACCTGACAGTATATCTGGACGCTGAACCTCAATACCTCACAGTACATCTGGATGCTGTACCTCGATAACTGTCAGTACCTCTGGATGTTGAACCTCAGTTCCTTACAGTACCTCTGGATGTTGTACCTCAGTACCTGACAGTACCTTTTAATGCTATACCTCTGTACCTCACAGTACCTCTGGATGCCGTACCTCGATACCTCACAGTGTCTCTGGATGCTGTACCACTGTACCTCACAGTACCTCTGGATGCTGTACCTCGATAACTCACAGTACCTCTGGATGCTGTACCTCGATACCTCACAGTACCTCTGGATGCTGTACCTCGATACCTCACAGTACCTCTGGACGCTGTACCTCGATAACTCACTGTACCTGTGGATGCTGTACCAATCGAATGAACCTCCGCCATCTCCGGTTTAAAAGTAATTCTCGCCCTCATTATCTCGAATGAATAGTCAAGCGTCCTCGCCAAAAATTTCCCACTATAAATTAGAGAAATATTCAGTTAAGTCACCAGACTCGAGATTTTCAGGAAATCCATTAATACGCAAATTCTGTCTGCGAGACCGGTTTTCAAGATCGGTGATTTTAAACTGATACTGCTGCTCTATTTTAGGGGTCGATCGTACCTTCTCCTCCAAAGTTTCGATTGTACATATTTTTTCACAAATTATCTTGTCAAGAGCCGCAAACATTTCTTCATGACGTTCAATAATGCTGCCTGCGATTGAAGCTTGATATCAAATGATTTAACGACTTCTTCAAGCTCCGATATTTTTGCAGTAAGTTTGTTTTCCAGACTTGCAAGTTTAGTATCCAGTTTAGTATCCAGAAGATGGGAGATTGCATCGAGAGTTATAGGGTCTTTAGACGATTTCTTAGGTACAGACATTTTAAGTTTGAAAAAATTAAATCCAGTGTTATTTTTAAAAAGAGAAATTAATCATAAATATCAACCCGTATGATTAAGTACGAAAAGGTTTGATTAAAGGGTGATTATAGCTTAAAAAATGAAGAGCGCCTAAAAGGCAGAAGTCTACGTTGCCATCTTGAAACTCCACCTCCTGTGGATGCTGTACCTCGATAACTCACTGTACATCTGGATGTTGTACCTCGAAACCTCACAGTACCTTTGGATTCTGTACCTCGACACCTGACAGTATATCTGGACGCTGAACCTCAATACCTCACAGTACATCTGGATGCTGTACCTCGATAACTGTCAGTACCTCTGGATGTTGAACCTCAGTTCCTTACAGTACCTCTGGATGTTGTACCTCAGTACCTGACAGTACCTTTTAATGCTATACCTCTGTACCTCACAGTACCTCTGGATGCCGTACCTCGATACCTCACAGTGTCTCTGGATGCTGTACCACTGTACCTCACAGTACCTCTGGATGCTGTACCTCGATAACTCACAGTACCTCTGGATGCTGTACCTCGATACCTCACAGTACCTCTGGATGCTGTACCTCGATACCTCACAGTACCTCTGGACGCTGTACCTCGATAACTCACTGTACCTGTGGATGCTGTACCAATCGAATGAACCTCCGCCATCTCCGGTTTAAAAGTAATTCTCGCCCTCATTATCTCGAATGAATAGTCAAGCGTCCTCGCCAAAAATTTCCCACTATAAATTAGAGAAATATTCAGTTAAGTCACCAGACTCGAGATTTTCAGGAAATCCATTAATACGCAAATTCTGTCTGCGAGACCGGTTTTCAAGATCGGTGATTTTAAACTGATACTGCTGCTCTATTTTAGGGGTCGATCGTACCTTCTCCTCCAAAGTTTCGATTGTACATATTTTTTCACAAATTATCTTGTCAAGAGCCGCAAACATTTCTTCATGACGTTCAATAATGCTGCCTGCGATTGAAGCTTGATATCAAATGATTTAACGACTTCTTCAAGCTCCGATATTTTTGCAGTAAGTTTGTTTTCCAGACTTGCAAGTTTAGTATCCAGTTTAGTATCCAGAAGATGGGAGATTGCATCGAGAGTTATAGGGTCTTTAGACGATTTCTTAGGTACAGACATTTTAAGTTTGAAAAAATTAAATCCAGTGTTATTTTTAAAAAGAGAAACAATTCATAAATATCAACCCATATGATTAAGTACAAAAAGGTTTGATTTAAGGGTGATTATATCTTAAAAAATGAAGAGCGCCTAAAAGTCAGAAGTTTACGTCGCCATCTTGAAACTCCACCCCCTGTGGATGCTGTACCTCGATACCTCACAGAACCTCTGGTTGCTGTACCTCGATAACTCACTGTACCTCTGGATGCTGTACCTCGATACCTCACAGTACCTCTGGATGCTGTACCTCGATACCTCACAGTACCTCTGGACGCTGTACCTCGATAACTCACTGTACCTGTGGATGCTGTACCAATCGAATGAACCTCCGCCATCTCCGGTTTAAAAGTAATTCTCGCCCTCATTATCTCGAATGAATAGTCAAGCGTCCTCGCCAAAAATTTCCCACTATAAATTAGAGAAATATTCAGTTAAGTCACCAGACTCGAGATTTTCAGGAAATCCATTAATACGCAAATTCTGTCTGCGAGACCGGTTTTCAAGATCGGTGATTTTAAACTGATACTGCTGCTCTATTTTAGGGGTCGATCGTACCTTCTCCTCCAAAGTTTCGATTGTACATATTTTTTCACAAATTATCTTGTCAAGAGCCGCAAACATTTCTTCATGACGTTCAATAATGCTGCCTGCGATTGAAGCTTGATATCAAATGATTTAACGACTTCTTCAAGCTCCGATATTTTTGCAGTAAGTTTGTTTTCCAGACTTGCAAGTTTAGTATCCAGTTTAGTATCCAGAAGATGGGAGATTGCATCGAGAGTTATAGGGTCTTTAGACGATTTCTTAGGTACAGACATTTTAAGTTTGAAAAAATTAAATCCAGTGTTATTTTTAAAAAGAGAAACAATTCATAAATATCAACCCATATGATTAAGTACAAAAAGGTTTGATTTAAGGGTGATTATATCTTAAAAAATGAAGAGCGCCTAAAAGTCAGAAGTTTACGTCGCCATCTTGAAACTCCACCCCCTGTGGATGCTGTACCTCGATACCTCACAGAACCTCTGGTTGCTGTACCTCGATAACTCACTGTACCTCTGGATACTGTACCTCGGTAACTCACACTACCTCTGGATCTGTACCTCAGTACCTCACAGTACCTCCTGATGCTGTACCTCAATAATCACAGTACCTCCTGATGCTGTACCTCAATAAATCACTGTACCTCTGGATGCTGTACCTCGATAAATTACTGTACCTCTGGATGCTGTACCTCAATACCTTACAGTACCTCTGGATGTTGTATCTCTGTACCTCACATTACCGCTGGATGCTGTATATCTGTACCTCACAGTACATCTGCTTGCGACACCTCGATACCTCACAGTTCGTCTGGATGCTGCACCTCGAAACCTGACAGTACCTCTGGAAGCTGTACCTCAATACCTCACAGTACCTCTGTTTGCTGTACCTCGGTGCCTCACAGTACCTCTGGATGCTGTACCTCGATACCTTTCAGTACCTCTGGATGCTGTACCTCAATACCTGACAGTATCTCAGGATGCTGTACCTCGTAACCTACCAGTACCTCTGGTTCCTGTACCTCGATAACTCACTGTACCTCTGGATACTGTACCTCGGTAACTCACACTACCTCTGGATCTGTACCTAAGTACCTCACAGTACCTCTGGATGCTGTACCCCAGTACTTCACGGTAACTCAGGATGCTGTACCTCAATAACTCCCTGTACCTCTGGATGCTGTACCTCGGTACCTCACAGTACCTCTGGATGCTGCACCCCAGTACCTCAGGGTACCTCCGGATGCTGTACCTCGATAACTCACTTTACCTCTGGATGCTGTACCTCGATACCTCACAGGACCTCTGGATGCTGTACCTCGATACCTCACAGTACCTTTGGATGCTGTACCTCGATAACACTGTACATCTGGATGTTGTACCTCGATACCTCACAGTGCCTTTGGATGCTGTACCACGTTACCTCACAGTATCTCTGGATGCTGTACCTCAATATCTCACAGTACCTCTGGACGCTGTACCTCGATACCTGACAGTACCACTGGATGCTCTACCTCAATACCTCACAGTACCTCTGGATGCTGTACCCCAGTACCTCACGGTAACTCTGAATGCTGTACCTCAATAACTCACTGTACCTCTGGATGCTGTACCTCGATACCTCACAGTACCTCTGGATGGTTTACCTGACAACCTCACAGTACCTCTGGATGCCGTACCTCGATACCTAACAGTGTCTCTGTATGCTGTACCTCGGTACCTCACAGTACATCTGGATGCTGTACCTCGATACCTCACAGTGCCTCTGGATGCTATGCCTCGATACCTGACACTACGACTGGATGCTGTACCTTGATACCTCACAGTACCTCTGATTGCTGTACCTCGATACCTGACAGTACCTCTGGTTGCTGCAACTCGATATCTCACAGTACCTCTGGACGCTGTACCTCTGTACTTCACAGTACCTCTTTTTGCTGTAGCTCGGTGCCTCACAGTACCTCTGGATGCTGTCCCTCGATACCTCACAGTACCTCTGCACGCTGTACCTCGATAATTCACTGTACCTGTGGATGCTGTACCAATCGAATGAACCTCCGCCATCTCCGGTTTAAAAGCAATTCTTGCCCTCATTACCTCGAATGAATAGTCCTCCACAATACGAATGTTGTTGCTTCTGTGAGAAATCATACCTTTCTGACGATCTAATCGAATTAAAAGCTCTTTTTCCCGAGGATAATGGAGACGGACAATCACAGCTCGTGGCTTGTCTTTCGCAGCCGAAAATCTCGAAACTCTGAGGGCACGATCAATAGTAGGTTTAACCCGCAAAGAGTACTCGCCAAAAATTTCCCACTATAAATTAGAGAAATATTCAGTTAAGTCACCAGACTCGAGATTTTCTGGAAATCTATTAATACGCAAATTCTGTCTGCGAGACCGGTTTTCAAGATCGGTAATTTTAAACTGATACTGCTGCTCTATTTTAGGGGTCGATCGTACCTTCTCCTCCAAAGTTTCGATTGCACGTATTTTTTCACAAATTATCTTGTCAAGAGCCGCAAACTTTTCTTCATGGCTTTCAATAAGTGCTGCCTGCGATTGAAGCTTGATATCAAATGATTTAACGACTTCTTCAAGCTCCGATATTGTCGCAGTAAGTTTGTTTTCCAGACTTGCAAGTTTAGTATCCAGTTTAGTATCCAGAAGATGGGAGATTGCATCGAGAGTTATAGGGTCTTTAGACGATTTCTTAGGGACAGACATTTTAAATTTGAAAAAATTAAATCCAGTGTTATTTTTAAAAAGAGAAATTAATCATAAATATCAACCCGTATGATTAAGTACGAAAAGGTTTGATTAAAGGGTGATTATAGCTTAAAAAATGAAGAGCGCCTAAAAGGCAGAAGTCTACGTTGCCATCTTGAAACTCCACCTCCTGTGGATGCTGTACCTCGATAACTCACTGTACATCTGGATGTTGTACCTCGAAACCTCACAGTACCTTTGGATTCTGTACCTCGACACCTGACAGTATATCTGGACGCTGAACCTCAATACCTCACAGTACATCTGGATGCTGTACCTCGATAACTGTCAGTACCTCTGGATGTTGAACCTCAGTTCCTTACAGTACCTCTGGATGTTGTACCTCAGTACCTGACAGTACCTTTTAATGCTATACCTCTGTACCTCACAGTACCTCTGGATGCCGTACCTCGATACCTCACAGTGTCTCTGGATGCTGTACCACTGTACCTCACAGTACCTCTGGATGCTGTACCTCGATAACTCACAGTACCTCTGGATGCTGTACCTCGATACCTCACAGTACCTCTGGATGCTGTACCTCGATACCTCACAGTACCTCTGGACGCTGTACCTCGATAACTCACTGTACCTGTGGATGCTGTACCAATCGAATGAACCTCCGCCATCTCCGGTTTAAAAGTAATTCTCGCCCTCATTATCTCGAATGAATAGTCAAGCGTCCTCGCCAAAAATTTCCCACTATAAATTAGAGAAATATTCAGTTAAGTCACCAGACTCGAGATTTTCAGGAAATCCATTAATACGCAAATTCTGTCTGCGAGACCGGTTTTCAAGATCGGTGATTTTAAACTGATACTGCTGCTCTATTTTAGGGGTCGATCGTACCTTCTCCTCCAAAGTTTCGATTGTACATATTTTTTCACAAATTATCTTGTCAAGAGCCGCAAACATTTCTTCATGACGTTCAATAATGCTGCCTGCGATTGAAGCTTGATATCAAATGATTTAACGACTTCTTCAAGCTCCGATATTTTTGCAGTAAGTTTGTTTTCCAGACTTGCAAGTTTAGTATCCAGTTTAGTATCCAGAAGATGGGAGATTGCATCGAGAGTTATAGGGTCTTTAGACGATTTCTTAGGTACAGACATTTTAAGTTTGAAAAAATTAAATCCAGTGTTATTTTTAAAAAGAGAAACAATTCATAAATATCAACCCATATGATTAAGTACAAAAAGGTTTGATTTAAGGGTGATTATATCTTAAAAAATGAAGAGCGCCTAACAGTCAGAAGTTTACGTCGCCATCTTGAAACTCCACCCCCTGTGGATGCTGTACCTCGATACCTCACAGAACCTCTGGTTGCTGTACCTCGATAACTCACTGTACCTCTGGATACTGTACCTCGGTAACTCACACTACCTCTGGATCTGTACCTCAGTACCTCACAGTACCTCCTGATGCTGTACCTCAATAATCACAGTACCTCCTGATGCTGTACCTCAATAAATCACTGTACCTCTGGATGCTGTACCTCGATAAATTACTGTACCTCTGGATGCTGTACCTCAATACCTTACAGTACCTCTGGATGTTGTATCTCTGTACCTCACATTACCGCTGGATGCTGTATATCTGTACCTCACAGTACATCTGCTTGCGACACCTCGATACCTCACAGTTCGTCTGGATGCTGCACCTCGAAACCTGACAGTACCTCTGGAAGCTGTACCTCAATACCTCACAGTACCTCTGTTTGCTGTACCTCGGTGCCTCACAGTACCTCTGGATGCTGTACCTCGATACCTTTCAGTACCTCTGGATGCTGTACCTCAATACCTGACAGTATCTCAGGATGCTGTACCTCGTAACCTACCAGTACCTCTGGTTCCTGTACCTCGATAACTCACTGTACCTCTGGATACTGTACCTCGGTAACTCACACTACCTCTGGATCTGTACCTAAGTACCTCACAGTACCTCTGGATGCTGTACCCCAGTACTTCACGGTAACTCAGGATGCTGTACCTCAATAACTCCCTGTACCTCTGGATGCTGTACCTCGGTACCTCACAGTACCTCTGGATGCTGCACCCCAGTACCTCAGGGTACCTCCGGATGCTGTACCTCGATAACTCACTTTACCTCTGGATGCTGTACCTCGATACCTCACAGGACCTCTGGATGCTGTACCTCGATACCTCACAGTACCTTTGGATGCTGTACCTCGATAACACTGTACATCTGGATGTTGTACCTCGATACCTCACAGTGCCTTTGGATGCTGTACCACGTTACCTCACAGTATCTCTGGATGCTGTACCTCAATATCTCACAGTACCTCTGGACGCTGTACCTCGATACCTGACAGTACCACTGGATGCTCTACCTCAATACCTCACAGTACCTCTGGATGCTGTACCTCTGCACCTGACAGTATCTCTGGATGCTGTACCTCAATACCTCACAGTACCTCTGGATGCTGTACCTCAATACCTTTCAGTACCTCTGGATGTTGTGCCTCAGGACCTTACAGTACCTCTGGATGCTGTACCTCTGTACCTCACAGTACCTCTGGATGCCGTACCTCGATACCTCACAGTGTCTCTGGATGCTGTACCACTGTACCTCACAGTACCTCTGGATGCTGTAGCTCGATAACTCACTGTACCTCTGGATGTTGTACCTCGAATCCTCACAGTACCTGTTGATGCTGTACCAATCGAATGAACCTCCGCCATCTCCGGTTTAAAAGTAATTCTCGCCCTCATTATCTCGAATGAATAGTCAAGCGTCCTCGCCAAAAATTTCCCACTATAAATTAGAGAAATATTCAGTTAAGTCACCAGACTCGAGATTTTCAGGAAATCCATTAATACGCAAATTCTGTCTGCGAGACCGGTTTTCAAGATTGGTGATTATAAACTTATACTGCTCCTCTATTTTAGGGTTCGATCGTACCTTCTCCTCCAAAGTTTCGATTGTACATATTTTTTCACAAGTTATCTTGTCAAGAGCCGCAAACATTTCTTCATGACGTTCAATAATGCTGCCTGCGATTGAAGCTTGATATCAAATGATTTAACGACTTCTTCAAGCTCCGATATTGTCGCAGTAAGTTTGTTTTCCAGACTTGCAAGTTTAGTATCCAGTTTAGTATCCAGAAGATGGGAGATTGCATCGAGAGTTATAGGGTCTTTAGACGATTTCTTAGGGACAGACATTTTAAATTTGAAAAAATTAAATCCAGTGTTATTTTTAAAAAGAGAAATTAATCATAAATATCAACCCGTATGATTAAGTACGAAAAGGTTTGATTAAAGGGTGATTATAGCTTAAAAAATGAAGAGCGCCTAAAAGGCAGAAGTCTACGTTGCCATCTTGAAACTCCACCTCCTGTGGATGCTGTACCTCGATAACTCACTGTACATCTGGATGTTGTACCTCGAAACCTCACAGTACCTTTGGATTCTGTACCTCGACACCTGACAGTATATCTGGACGCTGAACCTCAATACCTCACAGTACATCTGGATGCTGTACCTCGATAACTGTCAGTACCTCTGGATGTTGAACCTCAGTTCCTTACAGTACCTCTGGATGTTGTACCTCAGTACCTGACAGTACCTTTTAATGCTATACCTCTGTACCTCACAGTACCTCTGGATGCCGTACCTCGATACCTCACAGTGTCTCTGGATGCTGTACCACTGTACCTCACAGTACCTCTGGATGCTGTACCTCGATAACTCACAGTACCTCTGGATGCTGTACCTCGATACCTCACAGTACCTCTGGATGCTGTACCTCGATACCTCACAGTACCTCTGGACGCTGTACCTCGATAACTCACTGTACCTGTGGATGCTGTACCAATCGAATGAACCTCCGCCATCTCCGGTTTAAAAGTAATTCTCGCCCTCATTATCTCGAATGAATAGTCAAGCGTCCTCGCCAAAAATTTCCCACTATAAATTAGAGAAATATTCAGTTAAGTCACCAGACTCGAGATTTTCAGGAAATCCATTAATACGCAAATTCTGTCTGCGAGACCGGTTTTCAAGATCGGTGATTTTAAACTGATACTGCTGCTCTATTTTAGGGGTCGATCGTACCTTCTCCTCCAAAGTTTCGATTGTACATATTTTTTCACAAATTATCTTGTCAAGAGCCGCAAACATTTCTTCATGACGTTCAATAATGCTGCCTGCGATTGAAGCTTGATATCAAATGATTTAACGACTTCTTCAAGCTCCGATATTTTTGCAGTAAGTTTGTTTTCCAGACTTGCAAGTTTAGTATCCAGTTTAGTATCCAGAAGATGGGAGATTGCATCGAGAGTTATAGGGTCTTTAGACGATTTCTTAGGTACAGACATTTTAAGTTTGAAAAAATTAAATCCAGTGTTATTTTTAAAAAGAGAAACAATTCATAAATATCAACCCATATGATTAAGTACAAAAAGGTTTGATTTAAGGGTGATTATATCTTAAAAAATGAAGAGCGCCTAAAAGTCAGAAGTTTACGTCGCCATCTTGAAACTCCACCCCCTGTGGATGCTGTACCTCGATACCTCACAGAACCTCTGGTTGCTGTACCTCGATAACTCACTGTACCTCTGGATACTGTACCTCGGTAACTCACACTACCTCTGGATCTGTACCTCAGTACCTCACAGTACCTCCTGATGCTGTACCTCAATAATCACAGTACCTCCTGATGCTGTACCTCAATAAATCACTGTACCTCTGGATGCTGTACCTCGATAAATTACTGTACCTCTGGATGCTGTACCTCAATACCTTACAGTACCTCTGGATGTTGTATCTCTGTACCTCACATTACCGCTGGATGCTGTATATCTGTACCTCACAGTACATCTGCTTGCGACACCTCGATACCTCACAGTTCGTCTGGATGCTGCACCTCGAAACCTGACAGTACCTCTGGAAGCTGTACCTCAATACCTCACAGTACCTCTGTTTGCTGTACCTCGGTGCCTCACAGTACCTCTGGATGCTGTACCTCGATACCTTTCAGTACCTCTGGATGCTGTACCTCAATACCTGACAGTATCTCAGGATGCTGTACCTCGTAACCTACCAGTACCTCTGGTTCCTGTACCTCGATAACTCACTGTACCTCTGGATACTGTACCTCGGTAACTCACACTACCTCTGGATCTGTACCTAAGTACCTCACAGTACCTCTGGATGCTGTACCCCAGTACTTCACGGTAACTCAGGATGCTGTACCTCAATAACTCCCTGTACCTCTGGATGCTGTACCTCGGTACCTCACAGTACCTCTGGATGCTGCACCCCAGTACCTCAGGGTACCTCCGGATGCTGTACCTCGATAACTCACTTTACCTCTGGATGCTGTACCTCGATACCTCACAGGACCTCTGGATGCTGTACCTCGATACCTCACAGTACCTTTGGATGCTGTACCTCGATAACACTGTACATCTGGATGTTGTACCTCGATACCTCACAGTGCCTTTGGATGCTGTACCACGTTACCTCACAGTATCTCTGGATGCTGTACCTCAATATCTCACAGTACCTCTGGACGCTGTACCTCGATACCTGACAGTACCACTGGATGCTCTACCTCAATACCTCACAGTACCTCTGGATGCTGTACCTCTGCACCTGACAGTATCTCTGGATGCTGTACCTCAATACCTCACAGTACCTCTGGATGCTGTACCTCAATACCTTTCAGTACCTCTGGATGTTGTGCCTCAGGACCTTACAGTACCTCTGGATGCTGTACCTCTGTACCTCACAGTACCTCTGGATGCCGTACCTCGATACCTCACAGTGTCTCTGGATGCTGTACCACTGTACCTCACAGTACCTCTGGATGCTGTAGCTCGATAACTCACTGTACCTCTGGAAGTTGTACCTCGAATCCTCACAGTACCTGTTGATGCTGTACCAATCGAATGAACCTCCGCCATCTCCGGTTTAAAAGTAATTCTCGCCCTCATTATCTCGAATGAATAGTCAAGCGTCCTCGCCAAAAATTTCCCACTATAAATTAGAGAAATATTCAGTTAAGTCACCAGACTCGAGATTTTCAGGAAATCCATTAATACGCAAATTCTGTCTGCGAGACCGGTTTTCAAGATTGGTGATTATAAACTTATACTGCTCCTCTATTTTAGGGTTCGATCGTACCTTCTCCTCCAAAGTTTCGATTGTACATATTTTTTCACAAGTTATCTTGTCAAGAGCCGCAAACATTTCTTCATGACGTTCAATAATGCTGCCTGCGATTGAAGCTTGATATCAAATGATTTAACGACTTCTTCAAGCTCCGATATTGTCGCAGTAAGTTTGTTTTCCAGACTTGCAAGTTTAGTATCCAGTTTAGTATCCAGAAGATGGGAGATTGCATCGAGAGTTATAGGGTCTTTAGACGATTTCTTAGGGACAGACATTTTAAATTTGAAAAAATTAAATCCAGTGTTATTTTTAAAAAGAGAAATTAATCATAAATATCAACCCCTATGATTAAGTACGAAAAGGTTTGATTAAAGGGTGATTATAGCTTAAAAAATGAAGAGCGCCTAAAAGGCAGAAGTCTACGTTGCCATCTTGAAACTCCACCTCCTGTGGATGCTGTACCTCGATAACTCACTGTACATCTGGATGTTGTACCTCGAAACCTCACAGTACCTTTGGATTCTGTACCTCGACACCTGACAGTATATCTGGACGCTGAACCTCAATACCTCACAGTACATCTGGATGCTGTACCTCGATAACTGTCAGTACCTCTGGATGTTGAACCTCAGTTCCTTACAGTACCTCTGGATGTTGTACCTCAGTACCTGACAGTACCTTTTAATGCTATACCTCTGTACCTCACAGTACCTCTGGATGCCGTACCTCGATACCTCACAGTGTCTCTGGATGCTGTACCACTGTACCTCACAGTACCTCTGGATGCTGTACCTCGATAACTCACAGTACCTCTGGATGCTGTACCTCGATACCTCACAGTACCTCTGGACGCTGTACCTCGATAACTCACTGTACCTGTGGATGCTGTACCAATCGAATGAACCTCCGCCATCTCCGGTTTAAAAGTAATTCTCGCCCTCATTATCTCGAATGAATAGTCAAGCGTCCTCGCCAAAAATTTCCCACTATAAATTAGAGAAATATTCAGTTAAGTCACCAGACTCGAGATTTTCAGGAAATCCATTAATACGCAAATTCTGTCTGCGAGACCGGTTTTCAAGATCGGTGATTTTAAACTGATACTGCTGCTCTATTTTAGGGGTCGATCGTACCTTCTCCTCCAAAGTTTCGATTGTACATATTTTTTCACAAATTATCTTGTCAAGAGCCGCAAACATTTCTTCATGACGTTCAATAATGCTGCCTGCGATTGAAGCTTGATATCAAATGATTTAACGACTTCTTCAAGCTCCGATATTTTTGCAGTAAGTTTGTTTTCCAGACTTGCAAGTTTAGTATCCAGTTTAGTATCCAGAAGATGGGAGATTGCATCGAGAGTTATAGGGTCTTTAGACGATTTCTTAGGTACAGACATTTTAAGTTTGAAAAAATTAAATCCAGTGTTATTTTTAAAAAGAGAAACAATTCATAAATATCAACCCATATGATTAAGTACAAAAAGGTTTGATTTAAGGGTGATTATATCTTAAAAAATGAAGAGCGCCTAAAAGTCAGAAGTTTACGTCGCCATCTTGAAACTCCACCCCCTGTGGATGCTGTACCTCGATACCTCACAGAACCTCTGGTTGCTGTACCTCGATAACTCACTGTACCTCTGGATACTGTACCTCGGTAACTCACACTACCTCTGGATCTGTACCTCAGTACCTCACAGTACCTCCTGATGCTGTACCTCAATAATCACAGTACCTCCTGATGCTGTACCTCAATAAATCACTGTACCTCTGGATGCTGTACCTCGATAAATTACTGTACCTCTGGATGCTGTACCTCAATACCTTACAGTACCTCTGGATGTTGTATCTCTGTACCTCACATTACCGCTGGATGCTGTATATCTGTACCTCACAGTACATCTGCTTGCGACACCTCGATACCTCACAGTTCGTCTGGATGCTGCACCTCGAAACCTGACAGTACCTCTGGAAGCTGTACCTCAATACCTCACAGTACCTCTGTTTGCTGTACCTCGGTGCCTCACAGTACCTCTGGATGCTGTACCTCGATACCTTTCAGTACCTCTGGATGCTGTACCTCAATACCTGACAGTATCTCAGGATGCTGTACCTCGTAACCTACCAGTACCTCTGGTTCCTGTACCTCGATAACTCACTGTACCTCTGGATACTGTACCTCGGTAACTCACACTACCTCTGGATCTGTACCTAAGTACCTCACAGTACCTCTGGATGCTGTACCCCAGTACTTCACGGTAACTCAGGATGCTGTACCTCAATAACTCCCTGTACCTCTGGATGCTGTACCTCGGTACCTCACAGTACCTCTGGATGCTGCACCCCAGTACCTCAGGGTACCTCCGGATGCTGTACCTCGATAACTCACTTTACCTCTGGATGCTGTACCTCGATACCTCACAGGACCTCTGGATGCTGTACCTCGATACCTCACAGTACCTTTGGATGCTGTACCTCGATAACACTGTACATCTGGATGTTGTACCTCGATACCTCACAGTGCCTTTGGATGCTGTACCACGTTACCTCACAGTATCTCTGGATGCTGTACTTCAATATCTCACAGTACCTCTGGACGCTGTACCTCGATACCTGACAGTACCACTGGATGCTCTACCTCAATACCTCACAGTACCTCTGGATGCTGTACCTCTGCACCTGACAGTATCTCTGGATGCTGTACCTCAATACCTCACAGTACCTCTGGATGCTGTACCTCAATACCTTTCAGTACCTCTGGATGTTGTGCCTCAGGACCTTACAGTACCTCTGGATGCTGTACCTCTGTACCTCACAGTACCTCTGGATGCCGTACCTCGATACCTCACAGTGTCTCTGGATGCTGTACCACTGTACCTCACAGTACCTCTGGATGCTGTAGCTCGATAACTCACTGTACCTCTGGATGTTGTACCTCGAATCCTCACAGTACCTGTTGATGCTGTACCAATCGAATGAACCTCCGCCATCTCCGGTTTAAAAGTAATTCTCGCCCTCATTATCTCGAATGAATAGTCAAGCGTCCTCGCCAAAAATTTCCCACTATAAATTAGAGAAATATTCAGTTAAGTCACCAGACTCGAGATTTTCAGGAAATCCATTAATACGCAAATTCTGTCTGCGAGACCGGTTTTCAAGATTGGTGATTATAAACTTATACTGCTCCTCTATTTTAGGGTTCGATCGTACCTTCTCCTCCAAAGTTTCGATTGTACATATTTTTTCACAAGTTATCTTGTCAAGAGCCGCAAACATTTCTTCATGACGTTCAATAATGCTGCCTGCGATTGAAGCTTGATATCAAATGATTTAACGACTTCTTCAAGCTCCGATATTTTTGCAGTAAGTTTGTTTTCCAGACTTGCAAGTTTAGTATCCAGTTTAGTATCCAGAAGATGGGAGATTGTATCGAGAGTTATAGGGTCTTTAGACGATTTCTTAGGTACAGACATTTTAAGTTTGAAAAAATTAAATCCAGTGTTATTTTTAAAAAGAGAAACAATTCATAAATATCAACCCATATGATTAAGTACAAAAAGGTTTGATTTAAGGGTGATTATATCTTAAAAAATGAAGAGCGCCTAAAAGTCAGAAGTCTACGTCGCCATCTTGAAACTCCACCCCCTGTGGATGCTGTACCTCGATACCTCACAGAACCTCTGGTTGCTGTACCTCGATAACTCACTGTACCTCTGGATACTGTACCTCGGTAACTCACACTACATCTGGATCTGTACCTCAGTACCTCACAGTACCTCCTGATGCTGTACCTCAATAAATCACTGTACCTCTGGATGCTGTACCTCAATACCTTACAGTACCTCTGGATGTTGTATCTCTGTACCTCACATTACCGCTGGATGCTGTATCTCTGTACCTCACAGTACATCTGCTTGCGACACCTCGATACCTCACAGTTCGTCTGGATGCTGCACCTCGATACCTGACAGTACCTCTGGATGCTGTACCTCGATACCTTTCAGTACCTCTGGATGCTGTACCTCAATACCTGACAGTATCTCAGGATGCTGTACCTCGTAACCTACCAGTACCTCTGGTTCCTGTACCTCGATAACTCACTGTACCTCTGGATACTGTACCTCGGTAACTCACACTACCTCTGGATCTGTACCTAAGTACCTCACAGTACCTCTGGATCTGTACCTCAGTAGCTCACAGTACCTCTGGATGCTGCACCCCAGTACCTCAGGGTACCTCCGGATGCTGTACCTCGATAACTCACTTTACCTCTGGATGCTGTACCTCGATACCTCACAGGACCTCTGGATGCTGTACCTGACTACCTCACAGGACCTCTGGATGCCGTACCTCGATCCCTCACAGTGTCTCTGGTTACTGTACCTCGGTACCTCACAGTACCTCTGGATGCTGTACCTCGATACCTCACAGTACCTTTGGATGCTGTACCTCGATAACACTGTACATCTGGATGTTGTACCTCGATACCTCACAGTACCTTTGGTTGCAGTACCACGTTACCTCACAGTATCTCTGGATGCTGTACCTCAATATCTCACAGTACCTCTGGATGCTGTACCTCTGCACCTGACAGTATCTCTGGATGCTGTACCTCAATACCTCACAGTACCTCTGGATGCTGTACCTCAATACCTTTCAGTACCTCTGGATGTTGTGCCTCAGGACCTTACAGTACCTCTGGATGCTGTACCTCTGTACCTCACAGTACCTTTGGATGCTGTACCACGTTACCTCACAGTATCTCTGGATGCTGTACCTCAATATCTCACAGTACCTCTGGACGCTGTACCTCGATACCTGACAGTACCACTGGATGCTCTACCTCAATACCTCACAGTACCTCTGGATGCTGTACCTCTGCACCTGACAGTATCTCTGGATGCTGTACCTCAATACCTCACAGTACCTCTGGATGCTGTACCTCAATACCTTTCAGTACCTCTGGATGTTGTGCCTCAGGACCTTACAGTACCTCTGGACGCTGTACCTCGATACCTGACAGTACCACTGGATGCTCTACCTCAATACCTCACAGTACCTCTGGATGCTGTACCTCTGCACCTGACAGTATCTCTGGATGCTGTACCTCAATACCTCACAGTACCTCTGGATGCTGTACCTCAATACCTTTCAGTACCTCTGGATGTTGTGCCTCAGGACCTTACAGTACCTCTGGATGCTGTACCTCTGTACCTCACAGTACCTCTGGATGCCGTACCTCGATACCTCACAGTGTCTCTGGATGCTGTACCACTGTACCTCACAGTACCTCTGGATGCTGTAGCTCGATAACTCACTGTACCTCTGGATGTTGTACCTCGAATCCTCACAGTACCTGTTGATGCTGTACCAATCGAATGAACCTCCGCCATCTCCGGTTTAAAAGTAATTCTCGCCCTCATTATCTCGAATGAATAGTCAAGCGTCCTCGCCAAAAATTTCCCACTATAAATTAGAGAAATATTCAGTTAAGTCACCAGACTCGAGATTTTCAGGAAATCCATTAATACGCAAATTCTGTCTGCGAGACCGGTTTTCAAGATTGGTGATTATAAACTTATACTGCTCCTCTATTTTAGGGTTCGATCGTACCTTCTCCTCCAAAGTTTCGATTGTACATATTTTTTCACAAGTTATCTTGTCAAGAGCCGCAAACATTTCTTCATGACGTTCAATAATGCTGCCTGCGATTGAAGCTTGATATCAAATGATTTAACGACTTCTTCAAGCTCCGATATTTTTGCAGTAAGTTTGTTTTCCAGACTTGCAAGTTTAGTATCCAGTTTAGTATCCAGAAGATGGGAGATTGTATCGAGAGTTATAGGGTCTTTAGACGATTTCTTAGGTACAGACATTTTAAGTTTGAAAAAATTAAATCCAGTGTTATTTTTAAAAAGAGAAACAATTCATAAATATCAACCCATATGATTAAGTACAAAAAGGTTTGATTTAAGGGTGATTATATCTTAAAAAATGAAGAGCGCCTAAAAGTCAGAAGTCTACGTCGCCATCTTGAAACTCCACCCCCTGTGGATGCTGTACCTCGATACCTCACAGAACCTCTGGTTGCTGTACCTCGATAACTCACTGTACCTCTGGATACTGTACCTCGGTAACTCACACTACATCTGGATCTGTACCTCAGTACCTCACAGTACCTCCTGATGCTGTACCTCAATAAATCACTGTACCTCTGGATGCTGTACCTCAATACCTTACAGTACCTCTGGATGTTGTATCTCTGTACCTCACATTACCGCTGGATGCTGTATCTCTGTACCTCACAGTACATCTGCTTGCGACACCTCGATACCTCACAGTTCGTCTGGATGCTGCACCTCGATACCTGACAGTACCTCTGGATGCTGTACCTCGATACCTTTCAGTACCTCTGGATGCTGTACCTCAATACCTGACAGTATCTCAGGATGCTGTACCTCGTAACCTACCAGTACCTCTGGTTCCTGTACCTCGATAACTCACTGTACCTCTGGATACTGTACCTCGGTAACTCACACTACCTCTGGATCTGTACCTAAGTACCTCACAGTACCTCTGGATCTGTACCTCAGTAGCTCACAGTACCTCTGGATGCTGCACCCCAGTACCTCAGGGTACCTCCGGATGCTGTACCTCGATAACTCACTTTACCTCTGGATGCTGTACCTCGATACCTCACAGGACCTCTGGATGCTGTACCTGACTACCTCACAGGACCTCTGGATGCCGTACCTCGATCCCTCACAGTGTCTCTGGTTACTGTACCTCGGTACCTCACAGTACCTCTGGATGCTGTACCTCGATACCTCACAGTACCTTTGGATGCTGTACCTCGATAACACTGTACATCTGGATGTTGTACCTCGATACCTCACAGTACCTTTGGTTGCAGTACCACGTTACCTCACAGTATCTCTGGATGCTGTACCTCAATATCTCACAGTACCTCTGGATGCTGTACCTCTGCACCTGACAGTATCTCTGGATGCTGTACCTCAATACCTCACAGTACCTCTGGATGCTGTACCTCAATACCTTTCAGTACCTCTGGATGTTGTGCCTCAGGACCTTACAGTACCTCTGGATGCTGTACCTCTGTACCTCACAGTACCTTTGGATGCTGTACCACGTTACCTCACAGTATCTCTGGATGCTGTACCTCAATATCTCACAGTACCTCTGGACGCTGTACCTCAATACCTGACAGTACCACTGGATGCTCTACCTCAATACCTCACAGTACCTCTGGATGCTGTACCTCTGCACCTGACAGTATCTCTGGATGCTGTACCTCAATACCTCACAGTACCTCTGGATGCTGTACCTCAATACCTTTCAGTACCTCTGGATGTTGTGCCTCAGGACCTTACAGTACCTCTGGATGCTGTACCTCTGTACCTCACAGTACCTCTGGATGCTACACCTCAGTACCTCACAGAACCTCTGGATGCTGTATTTCTGTACCTCACAGTACATCTGGTCGCGACACCTCGATGCCCCACTGTACCTCTGTTTGCTGTAACTCGGTGCCTCACAGTACCTCTGGATGCTGTACCTCGATAACTCACTGTACCTCTAGATGCTGTACCTCGATACCTTTCAGTACCTCTGGATGCTGCACCTCGATACCTGACAGTACCTCTGGATGCTGTACCTCTGTACCTCACAGTACCTCTGGACGCTGTACCTCGATACCTGACAGTGTCTCTTGATGCTGCACCTCGATACCTGACAGTACCTCTGGATGCTGTACCTCAATAACTCCCTGTACCTCTGGATGCTGTACCTCGATACCTCATAGTACCTCTGGATGCTGTATCTCTGTACCTCACATTACCTCTGGATGCTGTATCTCTGTACCTCACAGTACATCTGGTTGCGACACCTCGATACCTCACAGTTACTCTGGATGCTGCACCTCGATACCTGACAGTACCTCTGTTTGCAGTACCTCAGTGCCCCAGAGTACCTCTGGATGCTGTAACTCGATAACTCACTGTTCCTCTGGATGCTGTACCTCGATACCTTTTAGTACCTCTGGATGCTGTACCTCGATACCTGACGGTATCTCTGGATGCTGTACCTCGTTACCTACCAGTATCTCTGGTTGCTGCGCCTCGATAACTCACAGTACCTCTGGATGCTGTACCTCTGTACCTCACGGTATCTCTGGATGCTCTACCTCGGTACCTCACAGTATCTCTGGATGCTGTACCTCAATACCTCACAGTACCTCTGATTGCTGTACCTCGATACCTGACAGTACCTCTGGTTGCTGCAACTCGGAATTTCACAGTACCTCTGGACACTGTACCTCTGTACTTCACAGTACCTCTGTTTGCTGTACCTCGGTGCCTCACAGTACCTCTGGATGCTGTACCTCGATACCTCACAGTACCTCTGGACGCTGTACCTCGATAATTCACTGTACCTGTGGATGCTGTACCAATCGAATGAACCTCCGCCATCTCCGGTTTAAAAGTAATTCTCGCCCTCATTATGTCGAATAAATACTCCTCCACAATACGAAAGTTGTTGCTTCTGTGAGAAATCATAACTTTCTGACGATCTAATCGAATTAAAAGCTCTTTCCCCCGAGGATAATGGAGACGGACAATCACAGCTCGTGGCTTGTCTTTCGCAGCCGAAAATCTCGAAACTCTGAGGGCACGATCAATAGTAGGTTTAACCCGCAAAGAGTACTCGCCTAAAATTTCCCACTATAAATTAGAGAAATATTCAGTTAAGTCACCAGACTCGAGATTTTCGGGAAATCCATTAATACGCAAATTCTGTCTGCGAGACCGGTTTTCAAGATCGGTGATTTTAAACTGATACTGCTGCTCTATTTTAGGGGTCGATCGTACCTTCTCCTCCAAAGTTTCGATTGCACGTATTTTTTCACAAATTATCTTGTCAAGAGGCGGAAACTTTTCCTCTTGGCGTTCAATAACTGCCTACGATTGAAGCTTGATATCAAATGATTTAACGACTTCTTCAAGCTCCGATATTGTCGCAGTAAGTTTGTTTTCCAGACTTGCAAGTTTAGTATCCAGAAGACGGGAGATTGCATCGAGAGTTATAGGGTCTTTAGACGATTTCTTAGGTACAGACATTTTAAATTTGAAAAAATTAAATCCAGTGTTATTTTTAAAAAGAGAAATTAATCATAAATATCAACCCGTATGATTAAGTACGAAAAGGTTTGATTAAAGGGTGATTATAGCTTAAAAAATTGAAGAGCGCCTAAAAGGCAGATGTCTACGTCGCCATCTTGAAACTCCACCCCCTGTGGATGCTGTACCTCGATACCTCACAGTAACTCGGGATGCTGTACATCGATTCCGGAAAGTACCTCTGGATGTTGTACCTCGTAACCTACTAGTACCTCTGGTTGCTGTACCTCGATAACTCACAATACCTCTGCTTGCTGTACCTCAGTACCTCACAGTAACTCCTGATGCTGTACCTCGATAACTCACTGTACCTCTGGATGCTGTACCTCGATACCTTACAGTACCTCTGGATGCTGTATCTCTGTACCTCACATTACCTCTGGATGATGTATCTCTGTACCTCAGTACATCTGGTTGCTGCACATCGATACCTCACAGTTCCTCTGGATGCTGCACCTCGATACCTGCCAGTACCTCAGGATGCTGTACCTCGATACCTTTCAGTACCTCTGGATGCTGTACCTCGATACCTCACAGTAACTCTGGATGCTGTACCTCGATAACTCACTGTACCTCTGGATACTGAACCTCGGTAACTCACACTACCTCTGTATCTGTACCTCAGTACCTCACAGTACCTCTGGATGCTGTACCCCAGTACCTCACAGTAACTCTGGATGCTGTACCTCAATAACTCACTGTACCTCTGGATGCTGTACCTCGATACCTCACAGTACCTCTGGATGCTTTACCTGACAACCTCACAGTACCTCTGGATGCCGTACCTCGATACCTAACAGTGTCTCTGTATGCTGTACCTCGGTACGTCACAGTACATCTGGATGCTGTACCTCGATACCTCACAGTGCCCCTGGATGCTGTGCCTCAATACCTGACACTACGACTGGATGCTGTACCTTGATACCTCACAATACCTCTGCTTGCTGTACCTCAGTACCTCACAGTAACTCCTGATGCTGTACCTCGATAAGTCACTGTATCTCTGGATGCTGTACCTCGATAACTCACTGTACCTCTGGATGCTGTACCTCGGTGCCTCACAGTACCTCTGGATGCTGTACCTCGATACCTCACAGTACCTCTGGACGCTGTACCTCGATAATTCACTGTACCTGTGGATGCTGTACCAATCGAATGAACCTCCGCCATCTCCGGTTTAAAAGTAATTCTCGCCCTCATTATGTCGAATAAATACTCCTCCACAATACGAAAGTTGTTGCTTCTGTGAGAAATCATAACTTTCTGACGATCTAATCGAATTAAAAGCTCTTTCCCCCGAGGATAATGGAGACGGACAATCACAGCTCGTGGCTTGTCTTTCGCAGCCGAAAATCTCGAAACTCTGAGGGCACGATCAATAGTAGGTTTAACCCGCAAAGAGTACTCGCCAAAAATTTCCCACTATAAATTAGAGAAATATTCAGTTAAGTCACCAGACTCGAGATTTTCGGGAAATCCATTAATACGCAAATTCTGTCTGCGAGACCGGTTTTCAAGATCGGTGATTTTAAACTGATACTGCTGCACTATTTTAGGGGTCGATCGTACCTTCTCCTCCAAAGTTTCGATTGCACGTATTTTTTCACAAATTATCTTGTCAAGAGCCGCAAACTTTTCCTCTTGGCGTTCAATAACTGCCTACGATTGAAGCTTGATATCAAATGATTTAACGACTTCTTCAAGCTCCGATATTGTCGCAGTAAGTTTGTTTTCCAGACTTGCAAGTTTAGTATCCAGAAGACGGGAGATTGCATCGAGAGTTATAGGGTCTTTAGACGATTTCTTAGGTACAGACATTTTAAATTTGAAAAAATTAAATCCAGTGTTATTTTTAAAAAGAGAAATTAATCATAAATATCAACCCGTATGATTAAGTACGAAAAGGTTTGATTAAAGGGTGATTATAGCTTAAAAAATTGAAGAGCGCCTAAAAGGCAGAAGTCTACGTCGCCATCTTGAAACTCCACCCCCTGTGGATGCTGTACCTCGATACCTCACAGTAACTCGGGATGCTGTACATCGATTCCGGAAAGTACCTCTGGATGTTGTACCTCGTAACCTACTAGTACCTCTGGTTGCTGTACCTCGATAACTCATTGTACCTCTGGATACTGTTCCTCGCTAACTCACACTACCTCTGGATCTGTACCTCAGTACCTCACAGTACCTCTGGATGCTGTACCCCAGTACTTCACGGTAACTCCGGATGCTGTACCTCAATAACTCCCTGTACCTCTGGATGCTGTATCTCGGTACCTCACAGTACCTCTGGATCTGTACCTCAGTAGCTCACAGTACCTCTGGATGCTGTACCCCAGTAACCCAAGGTACCTCCGGATGCTGTACCTCGATAACTCACTGTACCTCTGGATGCTGTACCTCGATACCTCACAGTACCTCTGGATGCCGTACCTGACTACCTCACAGGACCTCTGGATGCCGTACCTCAATCCCTCACAGTGTCTCTGGTTGCTGTCCCTCGGTACCTCACAGTAACTCTGGATGCTGTACCTCGATACCTCACAGTACCTCTGGATGCTGTACCTCGATAACACTGTACATCTGGAAGTTGTACCTCGATACCTCACAGTACCTTTGGATGCTGTACCACAATACCTCACAGTATCTCTGGATGCTGTACCTCAATATCTCACAGTACCTCTGGACGCTGTACCTCGATACCTGACAGTACCACTGGATGCTCTACCTCAATACCTCACAGTATCTCTGCATGCTGTACCTGAATACCTCACAGTACCTCTGAATGCTGTACCTCGATACCTGTCAGTACCTCTGGATGTTGTACCACAGTACCTTACAGTACCTCTGGATGTTGTATCTCAGTACCTTACTGTCCCTCTGTATGCTGTACCTCTGTACCTCACATTACCTCTGGATGTTGCACCGCATAACCTGACAATACATTTTAATGCTGTACCTTTGTACCTCACAGTACCTCTGGATGCCATACCTCGATACCTCAGAGTCTCTCTTGATGCTGTACCTCAATACCTCACGGTAGCTCCGGATGCTGTACCTCGATAACTCACTGTACCTCTGGATGCTGTACCTCGATACCTCACAGTACCTCTGGATGCCGTACCTGACTACCTCACAGTACCTCTGGATGCCGTACCTCGATACCTCACAGTGTCTCTGGTTGCTGTACCTCGGTACCTCGCAGTAACTCTGGATGCTGTACCTCAGTATCTTACAGTACCTCAGCATGCTGTACCTCGATACCTCACAGTACATCCGGATGATGTACCTCGATACCTCACAGTGCCTCTGGATGCTGTGCCTCGATACCTGACAGTACCTCTGGATGCTGTACCTCGATCCCTCACAGTACCACTGGATGCTGTACCTCGATACCTGACAGTACCTCTGGATGCTGTACCTCGATGCCTGACAGTACCTCTGGATGCTGTACCTCGGTACCTCACAGTACCTCTGGATGCTGTACCTCGATACCTTTCAGTACCTCTGGATGCTGTACCTCGATACCTGACAGTATCTCTTGATGCTGTACCTCGTAACCTACCAGCACCTCTGGTTGCTGTACCTCGATAACTCTCTCTACCTCTGGATCTGTACCTCAGTAGCTCACTGTACCTCCTGATGCTGTACCCCAGTACCTCAGGGTACCTCCGGATGCTGTACCTCGATTACTCACTGTACCTCTGGATGCCGTACCTCGATACCTCACAGTACCTCTGGATGCTGTACCTGACTACCTCTCAGGACCTCTGGATGCCGTACCTCGATCCCTCACAGTGTCTCTGGTTGCTGTACCTCGGTACCTCACAGTAACTCTGGATGCTGTACCTCGATACCTCACAGTACCTCTGGATGCTGTACATCGATACCTCACAGTGCCTCTGGAAGCTGTGCGTCGATACCTGACACTACGACTGGATGCTGTACCTCGATACCTCACAATACCTCTGCTTGCTGTACCTCAGTACCTCACAGTAACTCCTGATGCTGTACCTCGATAACTCACTGTACCTCTGGATGCTGTATCTCGATACCTTACAGTACCTCTGGATGCTGTATCTCTGTACCTCACATTACCTCTGGATGATGTATCTCTGTACCTCAGTACATCTGGTTGCTGCACATCGATACCTCACAGTTCCTCTGGATGCTGCACCTCGATACCTGCCAGTACCTCAGGATGCTGTACCTCGATACCTCACAGTACCTCTGTTTGCTGTACCTCGGTGCCTCACAGTACCTGTAGATCCTGTACCTCGATAACTCACCGTACCTCTGGATGCTGTACCTCGATACCTTTCAGTACCTCTGGATGCTGTACCTCGATACCTCACAGTAACTCTGGATGCTGTACCTCGATAACTCACTGTACCTCTGGATACTGAACCTCGGTAACTCACACTACCTCTGTATCTGTACCTCAGTACCTCACAGTACCTCTGGATGCTGTACCCCAGTACCTCACGGTAACTCTGGATGCTGTACCTCAATAACTCACTGTACCTCTGGATGCTGTACCTCGATACCTCACAGTACCTCTGGATGCTTTACCTGACAACCTCACAGTACCTCTGGATGCCGTACCTCGATACCTAACAGTGTCTCTGTATGCTGTACCTCGGTACGTCACAGTACATCTGGATGCTGTACCTCGATACCTCACAGTGCCCCTGGATGCTGTGCCTCAATACCTGACACTACGACTGGATGCTGTACCTTGATACCTCACAATACCTCTGCTTGCTGTACCTCAGTACCTCACAGTAACTCCTGATGCTGTACCTCGATAAGTCACTGTATCTCTGGATGCTGTACCTCGATAACTCACTGTACCTCTGGATGCTGTACCTCGATACCTTACAGTACCTCTGGATGCTGCATCTCTGTACCTCACATTACCTCTGGATGATGTATCTCTGTACCTCACAGTACATCTGGATGCTGTACCTCGATAACTCACTGTTCCTCTGGATGCTGTACCTCGATACCTTTTAGTACCTCTGGATGCTGTACCTCGATACCTTTTAGTACCTCTGGATGCTGTACCTCGATACCTGACAGTACCACTGGTTGCTGCGCCTCGATAACTCATTGTACCTCTGGATACTGTACCTCGCTAACTCACACTACCTCTGGATCTGTACCTCAGTACCTCACAGTACCTCTGGATGCTGTACCCCAGTATTTCACGGTAACTCCGGATGCTGTACCTCAATAACTCCCTGTACCTCTGGATGCTGTATCTTGGTACCTCACAGTACCTCTGGATCTGTACCTCAGTAGCTCACAGTACCTCTGGATGCTGTACCCCAGTAACCCAGGGTACCTCCGGATGCTGTACCTCGATAACTCACTGTACCTCTGGATGCTGTACCTCGATACCTCACAGTACCTCTGGATGCCGTACCTGACTACCTCACAGGACCTCTGGATGCCGTACCTCAATCCCTCACAGTGTCTCTGGTTGCTGTACCTCGGTACCTCACAGTAACTCTGGATGCTGTACCTCGATACCTCACAGTACCTCTGGATGCTGTACCTCGATAACACTGTACATCTGGAAGTTGTACCTCGATACCTCACAGTACCTTTGGATGCTGTACCACAATACCTCACAGTATCTCTGGATGCTGTACCTCAATATCTCACAGTACATCTGGACGCTGTACCTCGATACCTGACAGTACCACTGGATGCTCTACCTCAATACCTCACAGTATCTCTGCATGCTGTACCTGAATACCTCACAGTACCTCTGAATGCTGTACCTCGATACCTGTCAGTACCTCTGGATGTTGTACCACAGTACCTTACAGTACCTCTGGATGCTGTACCTCTGGATGTTGTACCTCAGTACCTTACTGTCCCTCTGTATGCTGTACCTCTGTACCTCTCATTACCTCTGGATGTTGCACCGCATTACCTGACAATACATTTTAATGCTGTACCTTTGTACCTCACAGTACCTCTGGATGCCACACCTCGATACCTCAGAGTCTCTCTGGATGCTGTACCTCAATACCTCACAGTACCTCTGGATGCCGTACCTCGATACCTCACAGTGTCTCTGGATGCTGTACATCGATCCCTCACAGTACCACTGGATGATGTACCTCGATACCTGACAGTACCTCTGGATGCTGTACCTCGATACCTCACAGTACCTCTGGATGCTGTACCTCGGTACCTCACAGTACCTCTGGATGCTGTACCTCGATACCTTTCAGTACCTCTGGATGCTGTACCTCGATACCTGACAGTATCTCTTGATGCTGTACCTCGTAACCTACCAGCACCTCTGGTTGCTGTACCTCGATAACTCTCTCTACCTCTGGATCTGTACCTCAGTAGCTCACTGTACCTCCAGATGCTGTACCCCAGTACCTCAGGGTACCTCCGGATGCTGTACCTCGATTACTCACTGTACCTCTGGATGCCGTACCTCGATACCTCACAGTACCTCTGGATGCTGTACCTGACTACCTCTCAGGACCTCTGGATGCCGTAACTCGATCCCTCACAGTGTCTCTGGTTGCTGTACCTCGGTACCTCACAGTAACTCTGGATGCTGTACCTCGATACCTCACAGTACCTCTGGATGCTGTACATCGATACCTCACAGTGCCTCTGGAAGCTGTGCGTCGATACCTGACACTACGACTGGATGCTGTACCTCGATACCTCACAATACCTCTGCTTGCTGTACCTCAGTACCTCACAGTAACTCCTGATGCTGTACCTCGATAACTCACTGTACCTCTGGATGCTGTACCTCGAAACCTTACAGTACCTCTGGATGCTGTATCTCTGTACCTCACATTACCTCTGGATGATATATCTCTGTACCTCAGTACATCTGGTTGCTGCACATCGATACCTTACAGTTCCTCTGGATGCTGCACCTCGATACCTGCCAGTACCTCAGGATGCTGTACCTCGATACCTCACAGTACCTCTGTTTGCTGTACCTCGGTGCCTCACAGTACCTGTAGATCCTGTACCTCGATAACTCACTGTACCTCTGGATGCCGTACCACAATCCCTCACAGTGTCTCTGGTTGCTGTACCTCGGTACCTCACAGTAACTCTGGATGCTGTACCTCGATACCTCACAGTACCTCTGGATGCTGTACCTCGATAACACTGTACATCTGGAAGTTGTACCTCGATACCTCACAGTACCTTTGGATGCTGTACCACAATACCTCACAGTATCTCTGGATGCTGTACCTCAATATCTCACAGTACATCTGGACGCTGTACCTCGATACCTGACAGTACCACTGGATGCTCTACCTCAATACCTCACAGTATCTCTGCATGCTGTACCTGAATACCTCACAGTACCTCTGAATGCTGTACCTCGATACCTGTCAGTACCTCTGGATGTTGTACCACAGTACCTTACAGTACCTCTGGATGCTGTACCTCTGGATGTTGTACCTCAGTACCTTACTGTCCCTCTGTATGCTGTACCTCTGTACCTCACATTACCTCTGGATGTTGCACCGCATTACCTGACAATACATTTTAATGCTGTACCTTTGTGCCTCACAGTACCTCTGGATGCCATACCTCGATACCTCACAGTGTCTCTGGATGCTGTACCTCGATCCCTCACAGTACCACTGGATGCTGTACCTCGATACCTGACAGTACCTCTGGATGCTGTACCTCGGTACCTCACAGTACCTCTGGATGCTGTACCTCGGTACCTCACAGTACCTCTGGATGCTGTACCTCGATACCTTTCAGTACCTCTGGATGCTGTACCTCGATACCTGACAGTATCTCTTGATGCTGTACCTCGTAACCTACCAGCACCTCTGGTTGCTGTACCTCGATAACTCTCTCTACCTCTGGATCTGTACCTCAGTAGCTCACTGTACCTCCAGATGCTGTACCCCAGTACCTCAGGGTACCTCCGGATGCTGTACCTCGATTACTCACTGTACCTCTGGATGCCGTACCTCGATACCTCACAGTACCTCTGGATGCTGTACCTGACTACCTCTCAGGACCTCTGGATGCCGTACCTCGATCCCTCACAGTGTCTCTGGTTGCTGTACCTGACTACCTCACAGTAACTCTGGATGCTGTACATCGATATCTCACAGTGCCTCTGGAAGCTGTGCGTCGATACCTGACACTACGACTGGATGCTGTACCTCGATACCTCACAATACCTCTGCTTGCTGTACCTCAGTACCTCACAGTAACTCCTGATGCTGTACCTCGATAACTCACTGTACCTCTGGATGCTGTACCTCGAAACCTTACAGTACCTCTGCATGCTGTATCTCTGTACCTCACATTACCTCTGGATGATGTATCTCTGTACCTCAGTACATCTGGTTGCTGCACATCGATACCTCACAGTTCCTCTGGATGCTGCACCTCGATACCTGCCAGTACCTCAGGATGCTGTACCTCGATACCTCACAGTACCTCTGTTTGCTGTACCTCGGTGCCTCACAGTACCTGTAGATCCTGTACCTCGATAACTCACCGTACCTCTGGATGCTGTACCTCGATACCTTTCAGTACCTCTGGATGCTGTACCTCGATACCTCACAGTAACTCTGGATGCTGTACCTCGATAACTCACTGTACCTCTGGATACTGAACCTCGGTAACTCACACTACCTCTGTATCTGTACCTCAGTACCTCACAGTACCTCTGGATGCTGTACCCCAGTACCTCACGGTAACTCTGGATGCTGTACCTCAATAACTCACTGTACCTCTGGATGCTGTACCTCGATACCGCACAGTACCTCTGGATGCTTTACCTGACAACCTCACAGTACCTCTGGATGCCGTACCTCGATACCTAACAGTGTCTCTGTATGCTGTACCTCGGTACGTCACAGTACATCTGGATGCTGTACCTCGATACCTCACAGTGCCCCTGGATGCTGTGCCTCAATACCTGACACTACGACTGGATGCTGTACCTTGATACCTCACAATACCTCTGCTTGCTGTACCTCAGTACCTCACAGTAACTCCTGATGCTGTACCTCGATAAGTCACTGTATCTCTGGATGCTGTACCTCGATAACTCACTGTACCTCTGGATGCTGTACCTCGATACCTTACAGTACCTCTGGATGCTGCATCTCTGTACCTCACATTACCTCTGGATGATGTATCTCTGTACCTCACAGTACATCTGGATGCTGTACCTCGATAACTCACTGTTCCTCTGGATGCTGTACCTCGATACCTCACAGTACCTCTGGATGCTGTACCTCAATAACTCACTGTACCTCTGGATGCTGTACCTCGATACCTCACAGTACCTCTGGATGCTTTACCTGACAACCTCACAGTACCTCTGGATGCCGTACCTCGATACCTTACAGTACCTCTGGATGCTGCATCTCTGTACCTCACATTACCTCTGGATGATGTATCTCTGTACCTCACAGTACATCTGGATGCTGTACCTCGATAACTCACTGTTCCTCTGGATGCTGTACCTCGATACCTTTTAGTACCTCTGGATGCTGTACCTCGATACCTGACAGTACCACTGGTTGCTGCGCCTCGATAACTCACAGTACCTCTGGATGCTGTACCTCTGTACCTCACAGTATCTCTGGATGCTGTACCTCAATACCTCACAGTACCTCTGGATGCTGTACCTCGGTACCTGACTGTACCTCTGGATGCTGTACCACGGTACCTCACAGTACCTCTGGATCTGTACCTCAGTACCTCACAGTACCTCTGGACGTTTACCTCGATAGCTGACAGTGTCTCTTGGTGTTGGACCTCGATACCTCACAGTGCCTCTGGATGCTTTACCTTGATACCTCACAGTAACTCTGGATGCTGTAGCTCGATAACTCACTGTACCTCTGGATGTTGTACCTCGAATCCTCACAGTACCTGTGGATGCTGTACCAATCGAATGAACCTCCGCCATCTCCGGTTTAAAAGTAATTCTCGCCCTCATTATCTCGAATGAATAGTCCTCCACAATATGAAAGTTGTTGCTTCTGTGAGAAATCATACCTTTCTGACGAGCTAATCGAATTAAAAGCTCTTTCCCCCGAGGATAATGGAGACGGACAATCACAGCTCGTGGCTTGTCTTTCGCAGCCGAAAATCTCTAAACTCTGTGGGCACGATCAATAGTAGGTTTAACCCGCAAAGATAACTCGCCAAAAATTTCCCACTATAAATTAGAGAAATATTCAGTTAAGTCACCAGACTCGAGATTTTCGGGAAATCCATTAATACGCAAATTCTGTCTGCGAGACCGGTTTTCAAGATCGGTGATTTTAAACTGATACTGCTGCTCTATTTTAGGGGTCGATCGTACCTTCTCCTCCAAAGTTTCGATTGTACGTATTTTTTCACAAATTATCTTGTCAAGAGCCGCAAACTTTTCTTCATGGCGTTCAATAAGTGCTGCCTGCGATTGAAGCTTGATATCAAATGATTTAACGACTTCTTCAAGCTCCGATATTGTCGCAGTAAGTTTGTTTTCCAGACTTGCAAGTTTAGTATCCAGTTTAGTATCCAGAAGATGGGAGATTGCATCGAGAGTTATAGGGTCTTTAGACGATTTCTTAGGTACAGACATTTTAAATTTGAAAAAATTAAATCCAGTGTTATTTTTAAAAAGAGAAATTAATCATAAATATCAACCCATATGATTAAGTACGAAAAGGTTTGATTAAAGGGTGATTATAGCTTAAAAAATGAAGAGCGACTAAAAGGCAGAAGTCTACGTCGCCATCTTGAAACTACACCCCCTGTGGATGCTGTACCACGATACCTCATAGTACCTCTGGATGCTGTATCTCTGTACCTCAAAGTACATCTGGTTGCGACACCTCGGTGCCTCACAGTACCTCTGGATGCTGTACCTCGATACCTTTTAGTACCTCTGGATGCTGTACCTCGATACCTACCAGTACCTCTGGTTGCTGCGCCTCGATAACTCACAGTACCTCTGGATGCTGTACCTCTGTACCTCACAGTATCTGTGGATGCTGTACCTCAATACCTCACAGTACCTCTGGATGCTGTACTTCGATAACTCACTGTTCCTCTGGATGCTGTACCTCGATACCTACCAGTAGCTCTGGTTGCTGCGCCTCGATAACTCACAGTACCTCTGGATGCTGTACCTCGGTACCTCACAGTATCTGTTGATGCTGTACCTCAATACCTCACAGTACCTCTGGATGCTGTACCTCGATAACTCACTGTTCCTCTGGATGCTGTACCTCGATACCTTTTAGTACCTCTGGATGCTGTACCTCGATACCTGACAGTATCTCTGGATGCTGTACCTCGTTACCTACCAGTACCTCTGGTTGCTGCGCCTCGATAACTCACAGTACCTCTGTACCTCACAGTATCTGTGTATGCTGGACCTCAATACCTCACAGTACCTCTGGATGCTGTACCTCGGTACCTGACTGTACCTCTGGATTCTGTACCTCAGTACCTCACAGTACCTCTGGATGCTGTACCTCGGTACCTGACTGTACCTCTGGATTCTGTACCTCAGTACCTCACAGTACCTCTGGATGCTGTACTTCGATACCTGACAGTACCTCTGGTTGCTGCAACTCGGTATCTCACAGTATCTGTGTATGCTGGACCTCAATACCTCACAGTACCTCTGGATGCTGTACCTCGGTACCTGACTGTACCTCTGGATTCTGTACCTCAGTACCTCACAGTACCTCTGGATGCTGTACCTCGGTACCTGACTGTACCTCTGGATGCTGTACCACGGTACCTCACAGTACCTCTGGATCTGTACCTCAGTACCTCACAGTACCTCTGGACGTTTACCTCGATAGCTGACAGTGTCTCTTGGTGCTGGACCTCGATACCTCACAGTGCCTCTGGATGCTTTACCTTGATACCTCACAGTAACTCTGGATGCTGTAGCTCGATAACTCACTGTACCTCTGGATGTTGTACCTCGAATCCTCACAGTACCTGTGGATGCTGTACCAATCGAATGAACCTCCGCCATCTCCGGTTTAAAAGTAATTCTCGCCCTCATTATCTCGAATGAATAGTCCTCCACAATATGAAAGTTGTTGCTTCTGTGAGAAATCATACCTTTCTGACGAGCTAATCGAATTAAAAGCTCTTTCCCCCGAGGATAATGGAGACGGACAATCACAGCTCGTGGCTTGTCTTTCGCAGCCGAAAATCTCTAAACTCTGTGGGCACGATCAATAGTAGGTTTAACCCGCAAAGATAACTCGCCAAAAATTTCCCACTATAAATTAGAGAAATATTCAGTTAAGTCACCAGACTCGAGATTTTCGGGAAATCCATTAATACGCAAATTCTGTCTGCGAGACCGGTTTTCAAGATCGGTGATTTTAAACTGATACTGCTGCTCTATTTTAGGGGTCGATCGTACCTTCTCCTCCAAAGTTTCGATTGTACGTATTTTTTCACAAATTTTCTTGTCAAGAGCCGCAAACTTTTCTTCATGGCGTTCAATAAGTGCTGCCTTCGATTGAAGGTTGATATCAAATGATTTAACGACTTCTTCAAGCTCCGATATTGTCGCAGTAAGTTTGTTTTCCAGACTTGCAAGTTTAGTATCCAGTTTAGTATCCAGAAGATGGGAGATTGCATCGAGAGTTATAGGGTCTTTAGACGATTTCTTAGGTACAGACATTTTAAATTTGAAAAAATTAAATCCAGTGTTATTTTTAAAAAGAGAAATTAATCATAAATATCAACCCATATGATTAAGTACGAAAAGGTTTGATTAAAGGGTGATTATAGCTTAAAAAATGAAGAGCGCCTAAAAGGCAGAAGTCTACGTCGCCATCTTGAAACTACACCCCCTGTGGATGCTGTACCACGATACCTCATAGAACCTCTGGATGCTGTACCTCAATATCTCACAGTACCTCGGGATGCTGTACCTCGATACCTCATAGTACCTCTGGATGCTGTATCTCTGTACCTCAAAGTACATCTGGTTGCGACACCTCGGTGCCTCACAGTACCTCTGGATGCTGTACCTCGATACCTTTTAGTACCTCTGGATGCTGTACCTCGATACCTACCAGTACCTCTGGTTGCTGCGCCTCGATAACTCACAGTACCTCTGGATGCTGTACCTCTGTACCTCACAGTATCTGTGGATGCTGTACCTCAATACCTCACAGTACCTCTGGATGCTGTACCTCGATAACTCACTGTTCCTCTGGATGCTGTACCTCGATACCTACCAGTAGCTCTGGTTGCTGCGCCTCGATAACTCACAGTACCTCTGGATGCTGTACCTCGGTACCTGACTGTACCTCTGGATTCTGTACCTCAGTACCTCACAGTACCTCTGGATGCTGTACCTCGGTACCTGACTGTACCTCTGGATTCTGTACCTCAGTACCTCACAGTACCTCTGGATGCTGTACTTCGATACCTGACAGTACCTCTGGTTGCTGCAACTCGGTATCTCACAGTATCTCTGGATGCTGTACCTCGATACCTCACAGTACCTCTGGATGCTTTACCTTGGTGGTTCACAGTACCTCTGGATGCTGTAGCTCGAATCCTCACTGTACCTCCGGATGCTGTACCAATCGAATGAATCTCCGCCATCTCCGGTTTAAAAGTAATTCTCGCCCTCATTACCTCGAATGAATAGTCCTCCACAATATGAATGTTGTTGCTTCTGTGAGAAATCATACCTTTCTGACGAGCTAATCGAATTAAAAGCTCTTTCTCCCGAG
The DNA here is from genome assembly GCF_030144855.1 of Hypanus sabinus. Taxonomy (NCBI): domain Eukaryota; kingdom Metazoa; phylum Chordata; class Chondrichthyes; order Myliobatiformes; family Dasyatidae; genus Hypanus; species Hypanus sabinus. The sequence continues at coordinate 159,220,614 of NC_082707.1, read as the reverse complement.
GATAATGGAGACGGACAATCACAGCTCGTGGCTTGTCTTTCGCAGCCGAAAATCTCGAAACGCGGTGCGTACGATCAATAGTAGCTTTAACCCGCAAAGCGTCCTCGCCAAAAATTTCCCACTATAAATTAGAGAAATATTCAGTTAAGTCACCAGACTCGAGATTTTCGGGAAATCCATTAATACGCAAATTCTGTCTGCGAGACCGGTTTTCAAGATCGGTGATTTTGAACTTATACTGCTCCTCTATTTTAGCGGTCGAACGTACCTTCTCCTCCAAAGTTTCGATTGTACGTATTTTTTCACAAATTATCTTGTCAAGAGCCGCAAACTTTTCTTCATGGCGTTCAATAACTGCTGCCTGCGATTGAAGCTTGATATCAAATGATTTAACGACTTCTTCAAGCTCCGATATTGTCGCAGTAAGTTTGTTTTCCAGACTTACAAATTTAGTATCCAGTTTAGTATCCAGAAGATGGGAGATTGCATCGAGAGTTATAGGGTCTTTAAATTTGAAAAAATTAAATCCAGTGTTATTTTTAAAAAGAGAAATTAATCATAAATATCAACCCATATGATTAAGTACGAAAAGGTTTGATTAAAGGGTGATTATAGCTTAAAAAATGAAGAGCGCCTAAAAGGCAGAAGTCTAAGTCGCCATCTTGAAACTCCACCCGCTGTGGATGCTGTACCTCGATGCCTCACAGTATCTCGGGATGCTGTACATCAATATCTCACAGTACCTCGGGATGCTGAACCTCGATACCGGAAAGTACCTCTGGATGTTGTACCTTGATACCTCACCGTATCTCTGGATGCTGTACCTCAATACCTCAGAGTACCTCTGGATGCTGTATCTCTACACCTCACATTACCTCTGGATGCTGTATCTCTGTACCTCAAAGTACATCTGGTTGCGACACCTCGATACCTGACAGTACCTCTGGATGCTGTACCTGGATACCTCACAGTATATCTGTTTGCTGTACCTCGGTGCCTCACAGTAACTCTGGATGCTGTACCTCGATACCTCACAGTACCTCTGGATGCTGTACCTCGATAACTCACTGTTCCTTTGGATGCTGTACCTCGATACCTTTTAGTACCTCTGGATGCTGTACCTCGATACCTGACAGTATCTCTGGATGCTGTACCTCGTTACCTACCAGTACCTCTGGTTGCTGCGCCTCGATAACTCACAGTACCTCTGGATGCTGTACCTCTGTACCTCACAGTATCTCTGGATGCTGTACCTCAATACCTCACAGTACCTCTGGATGCTGTACCTCGGTACCTGACTGAACCTCTGGATGCTGTACCTCGGTACCTCAGAGTACCTCTGGATCTGTACCTCAGTACCTCACAGTACCCCTGGATGCTGTACCTCACAGTATCTCTGGATGCTGTACCTCAATACCTCACAGTATCTCTGGATGCTGTACCTCAATACCTCACAGTACCTTTGGATGCTGTACCTCGGTACCTGACAGTACCTCTGGATGCTGTAGCTCGATAACTCACTGTACCTCTGGATGTTGTACCTCGAATCCTCACTGTACCTCCGGATGCTGTACCAATCGAATGAATCTCCGCCATCTCCGGTTTAAAAGTAATTCTCGCCCTCATTACCTCGAATGAATAGTCCTCCACAATATGAATGTTGTTGCTTCTGTGAGAAATCATACCTTTCTGACGAGCTAATCGAATTAAAAGCTCTTTCTCCCGAGGATAATGGAGACGGACAATCACAGCTCGTGGCTTGTCTTTCGCAGCCGAAAATCTCGAAACGCGGTGCGTACGATCAATAGTAGCTTTAACCCGCAAAGCGTCCTCGCCAAAAATTTCCCACTATAAATTAGAGAAATATTCAGTTAAGTCACCAGACTCGAGATTTTCGGGAAATCCATTAATACGCAAATTCTGTCTGCGAGACCGGTTTTCAAGATCGGTGATTTTGATCTTATACTGCTCCTCTATTTTAGCGGTCGAACGTACCTTCTCCTCCAAAGTTTCGATTGTACGTATTTTTTCACAAATTATCTTGTCAAGAGCCGCAAACTTTTCTTCATGGCGTTCAATAACTGCTGCCTGCGATTGAAGCTTGATATCAAATGATTTAACGACTTCTTCAAGCTCCGATATTGTCGCAGTAAGTTTGTTTTCCAGACTTACAAGTTTAGTATCCAGTTTAGTATCCAGAAGATGGGAGATTGCATCGAGAGTTATAGGGTCTTTAAATTTGAAAAAATTAAATCCAGTGTTATTTTTAAAAAGAGAAATTAATCATAAATATCAACCCATATGATTAAGTACGAAAAGGTTTGATTAAAGGGTGATTATAGCTTAAAAAATGAAGAGCGCCTAAAAGGCAGAAGTCTAAGTCGCCATCTTGAAACTCCACCCGCTGTGGATGCTGTACCTCGATGCCTCACAGTATCTCGGGATGCTGTACATCAATATCTCACAGTACCTCGGGATGCTGAACCTCGATACCGGAAAGTACCTCTGGATGTTGTACCTTGATACCTCACCGTATCTCTGGATGCTGTACCTCAATACCTCAGAGTACCTCGGGATGCTGTATCTCTATACCTCACATTACCTCTGGATGCTGTATCTCTGTACCTCAAAGTACATCTGGTTGCGACACCTCGATACCTGACAGTACCTCGGGATGCTGTACCTCGATACCACATAGTACCTCTGGATGCTGTATCTCTACACCTCACATTACCTCTGGATGCTGTATCTCTGTACCTCAAAGTACATCTGGTTGCGACACCTCGATACCTGACAGTACCTCTGGTTGCTATACCTGGATACCTCACAGTATATCTGTTTGCTGTACCTCGGTGCCTCACAGTACCTCTGGATGCTGTACCTCGATAACTCACTGTTCCTTTGGATGCTGTACCTCGATACCTTTTAGTACCTCTGGATGCTGTACCTCGATACCTGACAGTATCTCTGGATGCTGTACCTCGTTACCTACCAGTACCTCTGGTTGCTGCGCCTCGATAACTCACAGTACCTCTGGATGCTGTACCTCTGTACCTCACAGAATCTCTGGATGCTGTACCTCAATACCTCACAGTACCTCTGGATGCTGTACCTCGGTACCTGACTGAACCTCTGGATGCTGTACCTCGGTACCTCAGAGTACCTCTGGATCTGTACCTCAGTACCTCACAGTACCCCTGGATGCTGTACCTCACAGTATCTCTGGATGCTGTACCTCAATACCTCACTGTACCTCTGGATGCTGTACCTCGATACCTGACAGTACCTCTGGTTGCTGCAACTCGGTAACTCACAGTACCTCTGGACGCTGTACCTCTGTACCTCACAGAATCTCTGGATGCTGTACCTCTGTACCTCACAGTATCTCTGGATGCTGTACCTCAATACCTCACAGTAGCTTTGCATGCTGTACCTCGGTACCTGACAGTACCTCTGGATGTTGTACCTCAGTACCTTACAGTACCTCTGGATGCTGTAACTCTGTACTTCACAGTACCTCTGGATGTTGTACCTCAGTACCTTATAGTATCTCTGGATGCTATACCTCAATACCTCACAGTACCTCTGGATGCTGTACCTCTGTACATCACAGTACCGCTGGATGCTGTATCTCTGTACCTCACAGTACCTCTGGTTGCTGCACCTCGATAACTCACAGTACATCTGGAAGCTGTACCTCTGTACCTCACACTACCTCTGGATGCTGTACCTCTGTACCTCACAGTACCTCTGCTTGCTGCGCCTCGATAACTCACAGTACCTCTGGATGCTGTACCTCTGTACCTCACAGTATCTCTGGATGCTGTACCTCAATACCTCACAGTACCTCTGGATGCTGTACCTCGATACCTGACAGTACCTCTGGATGTTGTACCTCAGTACCTTACAGTACCTCTGGATGCTGTAACTCTGTACCTCACTGTACCTCTGGATGTTGTACCTCAGTACCTGACAGTACCTCTGGATGCTGTAACTCTGTACCTCACAGTAACTCTTGATGCTTTACCTCTGTACCTCACAGTATCTCTGGATGATATACCTCAACACCTCACAGTACCTCTGGATGCTGTACCTCTGGATGATGTATCTCTGAAACTCACAGTACCTCTGGTTGCTGCGCTTCGATAAATCACAGTACCTCTGGATGCGGTACCTCTGTACCTCACAGTATCTCTGGATGCGGTACCTCTGTACCTCACAGTATCTCTGGATGCTGTACCTCAATACCTCACAGTAACTCTGGATGCTGTACCTCGATAACTGACAGTACCTCTGGATGTTGTACCTCAGTACCTTATGTACCTCTGGATGCTGTAAATCTGTACCTCACAGTATCTCTGGATGTTGTACCTCAGTATCTTACAGTATCTCTGGATGCTGTACCTCTGTAACTCACAGTACCTCTGGATGCCGTAACTCGATACCTCACAGTGTCTCTGGATGCTGTACCTCGGTACCTCACAGTACCTCTGGATGCTGTATCTCTGTACCTCACAGTACCTCTGCTTGCTGCGCCTCGATAACTCACAGTACCTCTGGATGCTGTACCTCTGTACCTCACAGTATCTCTGGATGCTGTACCTCAATACCTCACAGTACCTCTGGATGCTGTACCTCGATACCTGACAGTACCTCTGGATGTTGTACCTCAGTACCTTACAGTACCTCTGGATGCTGTAACTCTGTACCTCACTGTACCTCTGGATGTTGTACCTCAGTACCTGACAGTACCGCTAAATGCTGCACCTCTGTACCTAACAGTACCACTGGATTTTGTACCTCAATACCTCACAGTACCTCTGGATGCTGTACCTTGATAACTCACTGTATCTCTGGATGCTGTACCTCGATACCTCACAGTAACTCTTGATGCTTTACCTCTGTACCTCACAGTATCTCTGGATGATATACCTCAACACCTCACAGTACCTCTGGATGCTGTACCTCTGTACATCACAGTACCTCTGGATGCTGTATCTCTGTACCTCACAGTACCTCTGGTTGCTGCGCTTCGATAAATCACAGTACCTCTGGATGCTGTACCTCTGTACCTCACAGTATCTCTGGATGCTGTACCTCAATACCTCACAGTAACTCTGGATGCTGTACCTCGATAACTGACAGTACCTCTGGATGTTGTACCTCAGTACATTATGTACCTCTGGATGCTGTAAATCTGTACCTCACAGTATCTCTGGATGTTGTACCTCAGTATCTTACAGTATCTCTGGATGCTGTACCTCAATACCTCACAGTACCTCTGGATGCTGTACCTCGATACCTGACAGTAACTCTGGATGTTGTACCTCAGTATCTTACAGTACCTCTGGTTGCTGCGCCTCGATAACTCACAGTACCTCTGGATTCTGTACCTCTGTACCTCACAGTACCTCAGGATGCCGTACCTCGATACCTCACAGTGTCTCTGGATGCTGTACCTCGGTACCTCACAGTACCTCTGGATGCTGTAGCTCTGTACCTCACAGTACCTCTGGATGTTGTACCTCAGTACCTTATGTACCTCTGGATGCTGTAACTCTTTACTTCACAGGACCTCTGGATGTTGTACCTCAGTACCTTATAGTATCTCTGGATGCTATACCTCAATACCTCACAGTACCTCTGGATGCTGTACCACTGTACCTCACAGTACCTCTGGATGCCGTACCTCGATACCTCACAGTGTCTCTGGATGCTGTACCTCGGTACCTCACAGTACCTCTGGATGCTGTATCTCTGTACCTCACAGTACCTCTGCTTGCTGCGCCTCGATAACTCACAGTACCTCTGGATGCTGTACCTCTGTACCTCACAGTATCTCTGGATGCTGTACCTCAATACCTCACTGTACCTCTGGATGCTGTACCTCGATTCCTGAATGTACCTCTGGATGTTGTATCTCAGTACCTTACAGTACCTCTGGACGCTGTAACTCTGTACCTCACAGTACCTCTGGATGTTGTACCTCAGTACATTATGTACCTCTGGATGCTGTAAATATGTACCTCACAGTTACTCTTGATGCTTTACCTCTGTACCTCACAGTATCTCTGGATGATATACCTCAACACCTCACAGTACCTCTGGATGCTGTATCTCTGAACCTCACAGTACCTCTGGTTGCTGCGCTTCGATAAATCACAGTACCTCTGGATGCTGTACCTCTGTACCTCACAGTATCTCTGGATGCTGTACCTCAATACCTCACAGTACCTCTGGATGCTGTACCTCGATACCTGACAGTACCTCTGGATGTTGTACCTCAGTACCTTACAGTACCTCTGGATGCTGTAACTCTGTACCTCACTGTACCTCTGGATGTTGTACCTCAGTACCTGACAGTACCTCTGGATGCTGTAACTCTGTACCTCACAGTAACTCTTGATGCTTTACCTCTGTACCTCACAGTATCTCTGGATGATATACCTCAACACCTCACAGTACCTCTGGATGATGTATCTCTGAAACTCACAGTACCTCTGGTTGCTGCGCTTCGATAAATCACACTACCTCTGGATGCGGTACCTCTGTACCTCACAGTATCTCTGGATGCGGTACCTCTGTACCTCACAGTATCTCTGGATGCTGTACCTCAATACCTCACAGTAACTCTGGATGCTGTACCTCGATAACTGACAGTACCTCTGGATGTTGTACCTCAGTACCTTATGTACCTCTGGATGCTGTAAATCTGTACCTCACAGTATCTCTGGATGCTGTACCTCTGTAACTCACAGTACCTCTGGATGCCGTAACTCGATATCTCACAGTGTCTCTGGATGCTGTACCTCGGTACCTCACAGTACCTCTGGATGCTGCATCTCTGTACCTCACAGTACCTCTGCTTGCTGCGCCTCGATAACTCACAGTACCTCTGGATGCTGTACCTCTGTACCTCACAGTATCTCTGGATGCTGTACCTCGATACCTGACAGTACCTCTGGATGTTGTACCTCAGTACCTTACAGTACCTCTGGATGCTGTAACTCTGTACCTCACTGTACCTCTGGATGTTGTACCTCAGTACCTGACAGTACCGCTAAATGCTGCACCTCTGTACCTAACAGTACCACTGGATTTTGTACCTCAATACCTCACAGTACCTCTGGATGCTGTACCTTGATAACTCACTGTATCTCTGGATGCTGTACCTCGATACCTCACAGTAACTCTTGATGCTTTACCTCTGTACCTCACAGTATCTCTGGATGATATACCTCAACACCTCACAGTACCTCTGGATGCTGTACCTCTGTACATCACAGTACCTCTGGATGCTGTATCTCTGTACCTCACAGTACCTCTGGTTGCTGCGCTTCGATAAATCACAGTACCTCTGGATGCTGTACCTCTGTACCTCACAGTATCTCTGGATGCTGTACCTCAATACCTCACAGTAACTCTGGATGCTGTACCTCGATAACTGACAGTACCTCTGGATGTTGTACCTCAGTACCTTATGTACCTCTGGATGCTGTAAATCTGTACCTCACAGTATCTCTGGATGTTGTACCTCAGTATCTTACAGTATCTCTGGATGCTGTACCTCAATACCTCACAGTACCTCTGGATGCTGTACCTCGATACCTGACAGTAACTCTGGATGTTGTACCTCAGTATCTTACAGTACCTCTGGTTGCTGCGCCTCGATAACTCACAGTACCTCTGGATTCTGTACCTCTGTACCTCACAGTACCTCAGGATGCCGTACCTCGATACCTCACAGTGTCTCTGGATGCTGTACCTCGGTACCTCACAGTACCTCTGGATTTTGTATCTCGTACCTCACAGTACCTCTGCTTGCTGCGCCTCGATAACTCACAGTACCTCTGGATGCTGTACCTCTGTACCTCACAGTATCTCTGGATGCTGTACCTCAATACCTCACTGTACCTCTGGATGCTGTACCTCGATTCCTGAATGTACCTCTGGATGTTGTATCTCAGTACCTTACAGTACCTCTGGACGCTGTAACTCTGTACCTCACAGTACCTCTGGATGTTGTACCTCAGTACATTATGTACCTCTGGATGCTGTAAATATGTACCTCACAGTAACTCTTGATGCTTTACCTCTGTACCTCACAGTATCTCTGGATGATATACCTCAACACCTCACAGTACCTCTGGATGCTGTATCTCTGAACCTCACAGTACCTCTGGTTGCTGCGCTTCGATAAATCACAGTACCTCTGGATGCTGTACCTCTGTACCTCACAGTATCTCTGGATGCTGTACCTCAATACCTCACAGTACCTCTGGATGCTGTACCTCGATACCTGACAGTACCTCTGGATGTTGTACCTCAGTACCTTACAGTACCTCTGGATGCTGTAACTCTGTACCTCACTGTACCTCTGGATGTTGTACCTCAGTACCTGACAGTACCTCTGGATGCTGTAACTCTGTACCTCACAGTAACTCTTGATGCTTTACCTCTGTACCTCACAGTATCTCTGGATGATATACCTCAACACCTCACAGTACCTCTGGATGATGTATCTCTGAAACTCACTGTACCTCTGGTTGCTGCGCTTCGATAAATCACACTACCTCTGGATGCGGTACCTCTGTACCTCACAGTATCTCTGGATGCGGTACCTCTGTACCTCACAGTATCTCTGGATGCTGTACCTCAATACCTCACAGTAACTCTGGATGCTGTACCTCGATAACTGACAGTACCTCTGGATGTTGTACCTCAGTACCTTATGTACCTCTGGATGCTGTAAATCTGTACCTCACAGTATCTCTGGATGCTGTACCTCTGTAACTCACAGTACCTCTGGATGCCGTAACTCGATATCTCACAGTGTCTCTGGATGCTGTACCTCGGTACCTCACAGTACCTCTGGATGCTGCATCTCACAGTACCTCTGGATGCTGCATCTCTGTACCTCACAGTACCTCTGCTTGCTGCGCCTCGATAACTCACAGTACCTCTGGATGCTGTACCTCTGTACCTCACAGTATCTCTGGATGCTGTACCTCAATACCTCACAGTACCTCTGGATGCTGTACCTCGATACCTGACAGTACCTCTGGATGTTGTACCTCAGTACCTTACAGTACCTCTGGATGCTGTAACTCTGTACCTCACTGTACCTCTGGATGTTGTACCTCAGTACCTGACAGTACCGCTAAATGCTGCACCTCTGTACCTAACAGTACCACTGGATTTTGTACCTCAATACCTCACAGTACCTCTGGATGCTGTACCTTGATAACTCACTGTATCTCTGGATGCTGTACCTCGATACCTCACAGTACCTCTTGATGCTTTTCCTCTGTACCTCACAGTATCTCTGGATGATATACCTCAACACCTCACAGTACCTCTGGATGCTGTACCTCTGTACATCACAGTACCTCTGGATGCTGTATCTCTGTACCTCACAGTACCTCTGGTTGCTGCGCTTCGATAAATCACAGTACCTCTGGATGCTGTACCTCTGTACCTCACAGTATCTCTGGATGCTGTACCTCAATACCTCACAGTAACTCTGGATGCTGTACCTCGATAACTGACAGTACCTCTGGATGTTGTACCTCAGTACCTTATGTACCTCTGGATGCTGTAAATCTGTACCTCACAGTATCTCTGGATGTAGTACCTCAGTATCTTACAGTATCTCTGGATGCTGTACCTCAATACCTCACAGTACCTCTGGATGCTGTACCTCGATACCTGACAGTAACTCTGGATGTTGTACCTCAGTATCTTACAGTACCTCTGGTTGCTGCGCCTCGATAACTCACAGTACCTCTGGATTCTGTACCTCTGTACCTCACAGTACCTCAGGATGCCGTACCTCGATACCTCACAGTGTCTCTGGATGCTGTACCTCGGTACCTCACAGTACCTCTGGATGCTGTATCTCTGTACCTCACAGAACCTCTGTTTGCTGCGCCTCGATAACTCACAGTACCTCTGGATGCTGTACCTCTGTACCTCACAGTATCTCCGGATGCTGTACCTCAATACCTCACAGTACCTCTGGATGCTGTACCTCGATTCCTGACAGTACCTCTGGAAGTTGTATCTCAGTACCTTACAGTACCTCTGGATGCTGTAACTCTGTACCTCACAGTACCTCTGGATGTTGTATCTCAGTACCTTACAGTACCTCTGGATGCTGTAGCTCTGTACCTCACAGTACCTCTGGATGTTGTACCTCAGTACCTTATGTACCTCTGGATGCTGTAACTCTGTACTTCACAGGACCTCTGGATGTTGTACCTCAGTACCTTATAGTATCTCTGGATGCTATACCTCAATACCTCACAGTACCTCTGGATGCTGTACCACTGTACCTCACAGTACCTCTGGATGCCGTACCTCGATACCTCACAGTGTCTCTGGATGCTGTACCTCGGTACCTCACAGTACCTCTGGATGCGGTACCTCTGTACCTCACAGTATCTCTGGATGCTGTACCTCAATACCTCACAGTAACTCTGGATGCTGTACCTCGATAACTGACAGTACCTCTGGATGTTGTACCTCAGTACCTTATGTACCTCTGGATGCTGTAAATCTGTACCTCACAGTATCTCTGGATGTTGTACCTCAGTATCTTACAGTATCTCTGGATGCTGTACCTCTGTAACTCACAGTACCTCTGGATGCCGTACCTCGATACCTCACAGTGTCTCTGGATGCTGTACCTCAATACCTCAGAGTACCTCGGGATGCTGTATCTCTATACCTCACATTACCTCTGGATGCTGTATCTCTGTACCTCAAAGTACATCTGGTTGCGACACCTCGATACCTGACAGTACCTCGGGATGCTGTACCTCGATTCCACATAGTACCTCTGGATGCTGTATCTCTACACCTCACATTACCTCTGGATGCTGTATCTCTGTACCTCAAAGTACATCTGGTTGCGACACCTCGATACCTGACAGTACCTCTGTTGCTGCACCTGGATACCTCACAGTATATCTGTTTGCTGTACCTCGGTGCCTCGAGCTGTACCTCTGGATACTGTACCTCGATAACTCACTTCTTGGATGCTGTACCTCGATACCTTACAGTATCTCTGGATGACCTCGTACCTCGCTTACCTACCAGTACCTCCAGTACCTGGTTGCTGCGCCTCGATAACTCACAGTACCTCTGGATGCTGTACCTCTGTACCTCACAGAATCTCTGGATGCTGTACCTCAATACCTCACAGTACCTCTGGATGCTGTACCTCGGTACCTGACTGAACCTCTGGATGCTGTACCTCGGTACCTCAGAGTACCTCTGGATCTGTACCTCAGTACCTCACAGTACCCCTGGATGCTGTACCTCACAGTATCTCTGGATGCTGTACCTCAATACCTCACTGTACCTCTGGATGCTGTACCTCGATACCTGACAGTACCTCTGGTTGCTGCAACTCGGTAACTCACAGTACCTCTGGACGCTGTACCTCTGTACCTCACAGAATCTCTGGATGCTGTACCTCTGTACCTCACAGTATCTCTGGATGCTGTACCTCAATACCTCACAGTAGCTTTGCATGCTGTACCTCGGTACCTGACAGTACCTCTGGATGTTGTACCTCAGTACCTTACAGTACCTCTGGATGCTGTAACTCTGTACTTCACAGTACCTCTGGATGTTGTACCTCAGTACCTTATAGTATCTCTGGATGCTATACCTCAATACCTCACAGTACCTCTGGATGCTGTACCTCTGTACATCACAGTACCGCTGGATGCTGTATCTCTGTACCTCACAGTACCTCTGGTTGCTGCACCTCGATAACTCACAGTACCTCTGGAAGCTGTACCTCTGTACCTCACACTACCTCTGGATGCTGTACCTCTGTACCTCACAGTACCTCTGCTTGCTGCGCCTCGATAACTCACAGTACCTCTGGATGCTGTACCTCTGTACCTCACAGTATCTCTGGATGCTGTACCTCAATACCTCACAGTACCTCTGGATGCTGTACCTCGATACCTGACAGTACCTCTGGATGTTGTACCTCAGTACCTTACAGTACCTCTGGATGCTGTAACTCTGTACCTCACTGTACCTCTGGATGTTGTACCTCAGTACCTGACAGTACCTCTGGATGCTGTAACTCTGTACCTCACAGTAACTCTTGATGCTTTACCTCTGTACCTCACAGTATCTCTGGATGATATACCTCAACACCTCACAGTACCTCTGGATGCTGTACCTCTGGATGATGTATCTCTGAAACTCACAGTACCTCTGGTTGCTGCGCTTCGATAAATCACAGTACCTCTGGATGCGGTACCTCTGTACCTCACAGTATCTCTGGATGCGGTACCTCTGTACCTCACAGTATCTCTGGATGCTGTACCTCTGTAACTCACAGTACCTCTGGATGCCGTAACTCGATACCTCACAGTGTCTCTGGATGCTGTACCTCGGTACCTCACAGTACCTCTGGTTGCTGCAACTCGGTAACTCACAGTACCTCTGGACGCTGTACCTCTGTACCTCACAGAATCTCTGGATGCTGTACCTCTGTACCTCACAGTATCTCTGGATGCTGTACCTCAATACCTCACAGTAGCTTTGCATGCTGTACCTCGGTACCTGACAGTACCTCTGGATGTTGTACCTCAGTACCTTACAGTACCTCTGGATGCTGTAACTCTGTACTTCACAGTACCTCTGGATGTTGTACCTCAGTACCTTATAGTATCTCTGGATGCTATACCTCAATACCTCACAGTACCTCTGGATGCTGTACCTCTGTACATCACAGTACCGCTGGATGCTGTATCTCTGTACCTCACAGTACCTCTGGTTGCTGCACCTCGATAACTCACAGTACCTCTGGAAGCTGTACCTCTGTACCTCACACTACCTCTGGATGCTGTACCTCTGTACCTCACAGTACCTCTGCTTGCTGCGCCTCGATAACTCACAGTACCTCTGGATGCTGTACCTCTGTACCTCACAGTATCTCTGGATGCTGTACCTCAATACCTCACAGTACCTCTGGATGCTGTACCTCGATACCTGACAGTACCTCTGGATGTTGTACCTCAGTACCTTACAGTACCTCTGGATGCTGTAACTCTGTACCTCACTGTACCTCTGGATGTTGTACCTCAGTACCTGACAGTACCTCTGGATGCTGTAACTCTGTACCTCACAGTAACTCTTGATGCTTTACCTCTGTACCTCACAGTATCTCTGGATGATATACCTCAACACCTCACAGTACCTCTGGATGCTGTACCTCTGGATGATGTATCTCTGAAACTCACAGTACCTCTGGTTGCTGCGCTTCGATAAATCACAGTACCTCTGGATGCGGTACCTCTGTACCTCACAGTATCTCGGGATGCGGTACCTCTGTACCTCACAGTATCTCTGGATGCTGTACCTCAATACCTCACAGTAACTCTGGATGCTGTACCTCGATAACTGACAGTACCTCTGGATGTTGTACCTCAGTACCTTATGTACCTCTGGATGCTGTAAATCTGTACCTCACAGTATCTCTGGATGCTGTACCTCTGTAACTCACAGTACCTCTGGATGCCGTAACTCGATACCTCACAGTGTCTCTGGATGCTGTACCTCGGTACCTCACAGTACCTCTGGATGCTGCATCTCTGTACCTCACAGTACCTCTGCTTGCTGCGCCTCGATAACTCACAGTACCTCTGGATGCTGTACCTCTGTACCTCACAGTATCGCTGGATGCTGTACCTCAATACCTCACAGTACCTCTGGATGCTGTACCTCGATTCCTGACAGTACCTCTGGATGTTGTATCTCAGAACCTTACAGTACCTCTGTATGCTGTAACTCTGTACCTCACAGTACCTCTGGATGTTGTATCTCAGTGCCTTACAGTACCTCTGGATGCTGTAGCTCTGTACCTCACAGTACCTCTGGATGTTGTACCTCAGTACCTTATGTACCTCTGGATGCTGTAAATCTGTACCTCACAGTATCTCTGGATGTTGTACCTCAGTATCTTACAGTATCTCTGGACGCTGTACCTCAATACCTCACAGTACCTCTGGATGCTGTATCTCTGTACTTCACAATACCTCTGGTTGCTGCGCCTCAATAACTCACAGTACCTCTGGATGCAGTACCTCTGTACTCACAGTATCTCTGGATGATGTACTTCAATACCTCACAGTATCTCTGGATGCTGTACCTCGATACCTGACAGTACCTCTGGATGTTGTACCTCAGTACCTTACAGTACCTCTGGATGTTGAACCTCAGTACCTGAGAGTACCGCTAAATGCTGCACCTCTGCACCTCACAGTACCACTGGATTTTGTACCTCAATACCTCACAGTACCTCTGGATGCTGTACCTTGATAACTCACTGTACCTCTGAATGCTGTACCTCGATACCTCACAGTAACTCTTGATGCTTTACCTCTGTACCTCACAGTATCTCAGGATGATATACCTCAACACCTCACAGTACCTCTGGATGCTGTACCTCTGTACATCACAGTAACTCTGGATGCTGTACCTCTGTACCTCACAGTATCTCTGGATGCTGTACCTCAATACCTCACAGTAACTCTGGATGCTGTACCTCGATAACTGACAGTACCTCTGGATGTTCTACCTCAGTACCTTATGTACCTCTGGATGCTGTAAATCTGTACCTCACAGTATCTCTGGATGTTGTACCTCAGTATCTTACAGTATCTCTGGATGCTGGACCTCAATACCTCACAGTACCTCTGGATGCTGTACCTCTGTACAACACAGTACCGCTGGATGCTGTATCTCTGTACCTCACAGTACCTCTGGTTGCTGCGCCTCGATAACTCACAGTACCTCTGGATTCTGTACCTCTGTACCTCACAGTACCTCTGGATGCCGTACCTCGATACCTCACAGTGTCTCTGGATGCTGTACCTCGGTACCTCACAGTACCTCTGGATGCTGTATCTCTGTACCTCACAGTACCTCTGCTTGCTGCGCCTCGATAACTCACAGTACCTCTGGATGCTGTACCTCTGTACCTCACAGTATCTCTGGATGCTGTACCTCAATACCTCACAGTACCTCTGGATGCTGTACCTCGATACCTGACAGTACCTCTGGATGTTGTACCTCAGTACCTTACAGTACCTCTGGATGCTGTAACTCTGTACCTCACTGTACCTCTGGATGTTGTACCTCAGTACCTGACAGTACCGCTAAATGCTGCACCTCTGTACCTAACAGTACCACTGGATTTTGTACCTCAATACCTCACAGTACCTCTGGATGCTGTACCTTGATAACTCACTGTATCTCTGGATGCTGTACCTCGATACCTCACAGTAACTCTTGATGCTTTACCTCTGTACCTCACAGTATCTCTGGATGATATACCTCAACACCTCACAGTACCTCTGGATGCTGTACCTCTGTACATCACAGTACCTCTGGATGCTGTATCTCTGTACCTCACAGTACCTCTGGTTGCTGCGCTTCGATAAATCACAGTACCTCTGGATGCTGTACCTCTGTACCTCACAGTATCTCTGGATGCTGTACCTCAATACCTCACAGTAACTCTGGATGCTGTACCTCGATAACTGACAGTACCTCTGGATGTTGTACCTCAGTACCTTATGTACCTCTGGATGCTGTAAATCTGTACCTCACAGTATCTCTGGATGTAGTACCTCAGTATCTTACAGTATCTCTGGATGCTGTACCTCAATACCTCACAGTACCTCTGGATGCTGTACCTCGATACCTGACAGTAACTCTGGATGTTGTACCTCAGTATCTTACAGTACCTCTGGTTGCTGCGCCTCGATAACTCACAGTACCTCTGGATTCTGTACCTCTGTACCTCACAGTACCTCAGGATGCCGTACCTCGATACCTCACAGTGTCTCTGGATGCTGTACCTCGGTACCTCACAGTACCTCTGGATGCTGTATCTCTGTACCTCACAGAACCTCTGTTTGCTGCGCCTCGATAACTCACAGTACCTCTGGATGCTGTACCTCTGTACCTCACAGTATCTCCGGATGCTGTACCTCAATACCTCACAGTACCTCTGGATGCTGTACCTCGATTCCTGACAGTACCTCTGGAAGTTGTATCTCAGTACCTTACAGTACCTCTGGATGCTGTAACTCTGTACCTCACAGTACCTCTGGATGTTGTATCTCAGTACCTTACAGTACCTCTGGATGCTGTAGCTCTGTACCTCACAGTACCTCTGGATGTTGTACCTCAGTACCTTATGTACCTCTGGATGCTGTAACTCTGTACTTCACAGGACCTCTGGATGTTGTACCTCAGTACCTTATAGTATCTCTGGATGCTATACCTCAATACCTCACAGTACCTCTGGATGCTGTACCACTGTACCTCACAGTACCTCTGGATGCCGTACCTCGATACCTCACAGTGTCTCTGGATGCTGTACCTCGGTACCTCACAGTACCTCTGGATGCTGTATCTCTGTACCTCACAGTACCTCTGCTTGCTGCGCCTCGATAACTCACAGTACCTCTGGATGCTGTACCTCTGTACCTCACAGTATCTCTGGATGCTGTACCTCGGTACCTCACAGTACCTCTGGATGCTGTATCTCTGTACCTCACAGTACCTCTGCTTGCTGCGCCTCGATAACTCACAGTACCTCTGGATGCTGTACCTCTGTACCTCACAGTATCTCTGGATGCTGTACCTCAATACCTCACTGTACCTCTGGATGCTGTACCTCGATTCCTGAATGTACCTCTGGATGTTGTATCTCAGTACCTTACAGTACCTCTGGACACTGTAACTCTGTACCTCACAGTACCTCTGGATGTTGTACCTCAGTACATTATGTACCTCTGGATGCTGTAAATATGTACCTCACAGTAACTCTTGATGCTTTACCTCTGTACCTCACAGTATCTCTGGATGATATACCTCAACACCTCACAGTACCTCTGGATGCTGTATCTCTGAACCTCACAGTACCTCTGGTTGCTGCGCTTCGATAAATCACAGTACCTCTGGATGCTGTACCTCTGTACCTCACAGTATCTCTGGATGCTGTACCTCAATACCTCACAGTAACTCTGGATGCTGTACCTCGATAACTGACAGTACCTCTGGATGTTGTACCTCAGTACCTTATGTACCTCTGGATGCTGTAAATCTGTACCTCACAGTATCTCTGGATGTTGTACCTCAGTATCTTACAGTATCTCTGGATGCTGTACCGCTGTAACTCACAGTACCTCTGGATGCCGTACCTCGATACCTCAGAGTATCTCTGGATGCCGTACCTCGATACCTCACAGTACCTCTGGATGCTGTACCTCGATACCTGACAGTAACTCTGGATGTTGTACCTCAGTATCTTACAGTACCTCTGGTTGCTGCGCCTCGATAACTCACAGTACCTCTGGATTCTGTACCTCTGTACCTCACAGTACCTCAGGATGCCGTACCTTGATACCTCACAGTGTCTCTGGATGCTGTACCTCGGTACCTCACAGTACCTCTGGATGCTGTATCTCTGTACCTCACAGAACCTCTGTTTGCTGCGCCTCGATAACTCACAGTACCTCTGGATGCTGTACCTCTGTACCTCACAGTATCTCCGGATGCTGTACCTCAATACCTCACAGTACCTCTGGATGCTGTACCTCGATTCCTGACAGTACCTCTGGAAGTTGTATCTCAGTACCTTACAGTACCTCTGGATGCTGTAACTCTGTACCTCACAGTAACTCTGGATGTTGTATCTCAGTACCTTACAGTACCTCTGGATGCTGTAGCTCTGTACCTCACAGTACCTCTGGATGTTGTACCTCAGTACCTTATGTACCTCTGGATGCTGTAACTCTGTACTTCACAGGACCTCTGGATGTTGTACCTCAGTACCTTATAGTATCTCTGGATGCTATACCTCAATACCTCACAGTACCTCTGGATGCTGTACCACTGTACCTCACAGTACCTCTGGATGCCGTACCTCGATACCTCACAGTGTCTCTGGATGCTGTACCTCGGTACCTCACAGTACCTCTGGATGCTGTATCTCTGTACCTCACAGTACCTCTGCTTGCTGCGCCTCGATAACTCACAGTACCTCTGGATGCTGTACCTCTGTACCTCACAGTATCTCTGGATGCTGTACCTCGGTACCTCACAGTACCTCTGGATGCTGTATCTCTGTACCTCACAGTACCTCTGCTTGCTGCGCCTCGATAACTCACAGTACCTCTGGATGCTGTACCTCTGTACCTCACAGTATCTCTGGATGCTGTACCTCAATACCTCACTGTACCTCTGGATGCTGTACCTCGATTCCTGAATGTACCTCTGGATGTTGTATCTCAGTACCTTACAGTACCTCTGGACGCTGTAACTCTGTACCTCACAGTACCTCTGGATGTTGTACCTCAGTACATTATGTACCTCTGGATGCTGTAAATATGTACCTCACAGTAACTCTTGATGCTTTACCTCTGTACCTCACAGTATCTCTGGATGATATACCTCAACACCTCACAGTACCTCTGGATGCTGTATCTCTGAACCTCACAGTACCTCTGGTTGCTGCGCTTCGATAAATCACAGTACCTCTGGATGCTGTACCTCTGTACCTCACAGTATCTCTGGATGCTGTACCTCAATACCTCACAGTAACTCTGGATGCTGTACCTCGATAACTGACAGTACCTCTGGATGTTGTACCTCAGTACCTTATGTACCTCTGTATGCTGTAAATCTGTACCTCACAGTATCTCTGGATGTTGTACCTCAGTATCTTACAGTATCTCTGGATGCTGTACCGCTGTAACTCACAGTACCTCTGGATGCCGTACCTCGATACCTCAGAGTATCTCTGGATGCCGTACCTCGATACCTCACAGTGTCTCTGGATGCTGTACCTCGGTACCTCACAGTACCTCTGGATGCTGTATCTCTGTACCTCACAGTACCTCTGCTTGCTGCGCCTCGATAACTCACAGTACCTCTGGATGCTGTACCTCTGTACCTCACAGTATCTCTGGATGCTGTACCGCAATACCTCACAGTACCTCTGGATGCTGTACCTCAATTCCTGACAGTACCTCTGGATGTTGTATCTCAGTACCTTACAGTACCTCTGGATGCTGTAACTCTGTACCTCACAGTACCTCTGGATGTTGTATCTCAGTACCTTACAGTACCTCTGGATGCTGTAGCGCTGTACCTCACAGTACCTCTGGATGTTGTACCTCAGTACCTTATGTACCTCTGGATGCTGTACATCTGTACCTCACAGTAACTCTGGATGTTGTACCTCAGTATCTTACAGTATCTCTGGATGCTGTATCTCAATACCTCACAGTACCTCTGGATGCTGTATCTCTGTACTTCACAATACCTCTGGTTGCTGCGCCTCGATAACTCACATTACCTCTGGATGCTGTACCTCTGTACTCACAGTATCTCTGAATGATGTACTTCAATACCTCACAGTACATCTGGATGCTGTACCTCAGTACCTTACAGTACCTCTGGATGCTGTAACTCTGTACCTCACAGTACCTCTGGATGTTGTACCTCAGTACCTGACAGTACCGCTAAATGCTGCACCTCTGTACCTAACAGTACCACTGGGTTTTGTACCTCAATACCTCACAATACCTCTGGATGCTGTACCTTGATAACTCACTGTACCTCTGGATGCTGTACCTCGATACCTCACAGTAACTCTTGATGCTTTACCTCTGTACCTCACAGTATCTCTGGATGATATACCACAACACCTCACAGTACCTCTGGATGCTGTACCTCAGTACATCACAGTACCTCTGGATGCTGTATCTCTGTACCTCACAGTACCTCTGGTTGCTGCGCTTCGATAAATCACAGTACCTCTGGATGCCGTACCTCTGTACCTCACAGTATCTCTGGATGCTGTACCTCAATACCTCACAGTAACTCTGGATGCTGTACCTCGATAACTGACAGTACCTCTGGATGTTGTACCTCAGTACCTTATGTACCTCTGGATGCTGTACCCCTGTACCTCACAGTATCTCTGGATGCTGTACCTCAATACCTCACAGTAACTCTGGATGCTGTACCTCGATAACTGACAGTACCTCTGGATGTTGTACCTCAGTACCTTATGTTCCTCTGGATGCTGTAAATCTGTACCTCACAGTACCTCTGGATGTTGTACCTCAGTATCTTACAGTATCTCTGGATGCTGTACCTCTGTAACTCACAGTACCTCTGGATGCCGTACCTCGATACCTCACAGTGTCTCTGGATGCTGTACCTCGGTACCTCACAGTACCTCTGGATGCTGTATCTCTGTACCTCACAGTACCTCTGCTTGCTGCGCCTCGATAACTCACAGTACCTCTGGATGCTGTACCTCTGTACCTCACAGTATCTCTGGATGCTGTACCGCAATACCTCACAGTACCTCTGGATGCTGTACCTCGTTTCCTGACAGTACCTCTGGATGTTGTATCTCAGTACCTTACAGTACCTCTGGATGCTGTAACTCTGTACCTCACAGTACCTCTGGATGTTGTACCTCAGTACCTTATGTACCTCTGGATGCTGTAAATCTGTACCTCACTGTATCTCTGGATGTTGTACCTCAGTATCTTACAGTATCTCTGGATGCTGTACCTCAATACCTCACAGTACCTCTGGATGCTGTACCTCAGTACCTTACAGTACCTCTGGTTGCTGCGCCGCGATAACTCACAGTACCTCTGGATTCTGTACCTCTGTACCTCACAGTACCTCTGGATGCCGTACCTCGATACCTCACAGTGTCTCTGGATGCTGTACCTCGGTACCTCACAGTACCTCTGGATGCTGTATCTCTGTACCTCACAGAACCTCTGCTTGCTGCGCCTCGATAACTCACAGTACCTGTGGATGCTGTACCTCTGTACCTCACAGTATCTCTGGATGCTGTACCTCAATACCTCACAGTACCTCTGGATGCTGTACCTCGATTCCTGACAGTACCTCTGGAAGTTGTATCTCAGTACCTTACTGTACCTCTGGATGCTGTAACTCTGTACCTCACAGTACCTCTGGATGTTGTATCTCAGTACCTTACAGTACCTCTGGATGCTGTAGCTCTGTACCTCACAGTACCTCTGGATGTTGTACCTCAGTACCTTATGTACCTCTGGATGCTGTAACTCTGTACTTCACAGGACCTCTGGATGTTGTACCTCAGTACCTTATAGTATCTCTGGATGCTATACCTCAATACCTCACAGTACCTCTGGATGCTGTACCACTGTACCTCACAGTACCTCTGGATGCCGTACCTCGATACCTCACAGTATCTGTGGATGCTGTACCTCAATACCTCACAGTACCTCTGGATGCTGTACCTCGATAACTCACTGTTCCTCTGGATGCTGTACCTCGATACCTACCAGTAGCTCTGGTTGCTGCGCCTCGATAACTCACAGTACCTCTGGATGCTGTACCTCGGTACCTCACAGTATCTGTGGATGCTGTACCTCAATACCTCACAGTACCTCTGGATGCTGTACCTCGATAACTCACTGTTCCTCTGGATGCTGTACCTCAATACCTTTTAGTACCTCTGGATGCTGTACCTCGATACCTGACAGTATCTCTGGATGCTGTACCTCGTTACCTACCAGTACCTCTGGTTGCTGCGCCTCGATAACTCACAGTACCTCTGTACCTCACAGTATCTGTGTATGCTGGACCTCAATACCTCACAGTACCTCTGGATGCTGTACCTCGGTACCTGACTGTACCTCTGGATTCTGTACCTCAGTACCTCACAGTACCTCTGGATGCTGTACCTCGGTACCTGACTGTACCTCTGGATTCTGTACCTCAGTACCTCACAGTACCTCTGGATGCTGTACTTCGATACCTGACAGTACCTCTGGTTGCTGCAACTCGGTATCTCACAGTATCTCTGGATGCTGTACCTCGATACCTCACAGTACCTCTGGATGCTTTACCTTGGTGGTTCACAGTACCTCTGGATGCTGTAGCTCGAATCCTCACTGTACCTCCGGATGCTGTACCAATCGAATGAATCTCCGCCATCTCCGGTTTAAAAGTAATTCTCGCCCTCATTACCTCGAATGAATAGTCCTCCACAATATGAATGTTGTTGCTTCTGTGAGAAATCATACCTTTCTGACGAGCTAATCGAATTAAAAGCTCTTTCTCCCGAGGATAATGGAGACGGACAATCACAGCTCGTGGCTTGTCTTTCGCAGCCGAAAATCTCGAAACGCGGTGCGCACGATCAATAGTAGCTTTAACCCGCAAAGCGTCCTCGCCAAAAATTTCCCACTATAAATTATAGAAATATTCAGTTAAGTCACCAGACTCGAGATTTTCGGGAAATCCATTAATACGCAAATTCTGTCTGCGAGACCGGTTTTCAAGATCGGTGATTTTGAACTTATACTGCTCCTCTATTTTAGCGGTCGAACGTACCTTCTCCTCCAAAGTTTCGATTGTACGTATTTTTTCACAAATTATCTTGTCAAGAGCCGCAAACTTTTCTTCATGGCGTTCAATAACTGCTGCCTGCGATTGAAGCTTGATATCAAATGATTTAACGACTTCTTCAAGCTCCGATATTGTCGCAGTAAGTTTGTTTTCCAGACTTACAAATTTAGTATCCAGTTTAGTATCCAGAAGATGGGAGATTGCATCGAGAGTTATAGGGTCTTTAAATTTGAAAAAATTAAATCCAGTGTTATTTTTAAAAAGAGAAATTAATCATAAATATCAACCCATATGATTAAGTACGAAAAGGTTTGATTAAAGGGTGATTATAGCTTAAAAAATGAAGAGCGCCTAAAAGGCAGAAGTCTAAGTCGCCATCTTGAAACTCCACCCCCTGTGGATGCTGTACCTCGATGCCTCACAGTATCTCGGGATGCTGTACATCAATATCTCACAGTACCTCGGGATGCTGAACCTCGATACCGGAAAGTACCTCTGGATGTTGTACCTTGATACCTCACCGTATCTCTGGATGCTGTACCTCAATACCTCAGAGTACCTCTGGATGCTGTATCTCTACACCTCACATTACCTCTGGATGCTGTATCTCTGTACCTCAAAGTACATCTGGTTGCGACACCTCGATACCTGACAGTACCTCTGGATGCTGTACCTGGATACCTCACAGTATATCTGTTTGCTGTACCTCGGTGCCTCACAGTAACTCTGGATGCTGTACCTCGATACC
This sequence comes from Hypanus sabinus, assembly GCF_030144855.1. Taxonomy (NCBI): domain Eukaryota; kingdom Metazoa; phylum Chordata; class Chondrichthyes; order Myliobatiformes; family Dasyatidae; genus Hypanus; species Hypanus sabinus. Next base: position 159,197,393 of record NC_082707.1, on the reverse strand, counting down.
TCACAGTACCTCTGGATGCTGTACCTCGATAACTCACTGTTCCTTTGGATGCTGTACCTCGATACCTTTTAGTACCTCTGGATGCTGTACCTCGATACCTGACAGTATCTCTGGATGCTGTACCTCGTTACCTACCAGTACCTCTGGTTGCTGCGCCTCGATAACTCACAGTACCTCTGGATGCTGTACCTCTGTACCTCACAGTATCTCTGGATGCTGTACCTCGGTACCTCACAGTACCTCTGGATGCTGTATCTCTGTACCTCACAGAACCTCTGCTTGCTGCGCCTCGATAACTCACAGTACCTCTGGATGCTGTACCTCTGTACCTCACAGTATCTCTGGATGCTGTACCTCAATACCTCACAGTACCTCTGGATGCTGTACCTCGATTCCTGACAGTACCTCTGGAAGTTGTATCTCAGTACCTTACTGTACCTCTGGATGCTGTAACTCTGTACCTCACAGTACCTCTGGATGTTGTATCTCAGTACCTTACAGTACCTCTGGATGCTGTAGCTCTGTACCTCACAGTACCTCTGGATGTTGTACCTCAGTACCTTATGTACCTCTGGATGCTGTAACTCTGTACTTCACAGGACCTCTGGATGTTGTACCTCAGTACCTTATAGTATCTCTGGATGCTATACCTCAATACCTCACAGTACCTCTGGATGCTGTACCACTGTACCTCACAGTACCTCTGGATGCCGTACCTCGATACCTCACAGTATCTGTGGATGCTGTACCTCAATACCTCACAGTACCTCTGGATGCTGTACCTCGATAACTCACTGTTCCTCTGGATGCTGTACCTCGATACCTACCAGTAGCTCTGGTTGCTGCGCCTCGATAACTCACAGTACCTCTGGATGCTGTACCTCGGTACCTCACAGTATCTGTGGATGCTGTACCTCAATACCTCACAGTACCTCTGGATGCTGTACCTCGATAACTCACTGTTCCTCTGGATGCTGTACCTCAATACCTTTTAGTACCTCTGGATGCTGTACCTCGATACCTGACAGTATCTCTGGATGCTGTACCTCGTTACCTACCAGTACCTCTGGTTGCTGCGCCTCGATAACTCTCAGTACCTCTGTACCTCACAGTATCTGTGTATGCTGGACCTCAATACCTCACAGTACCTCTGGATGCTGTACCTCGGTACCTGACTGTACCTCTGGATTCTGTACCTCAGTACCTCACAGTACCTCTGGATGCTGTACCTCGGTACCTGACTGTACCTCTGGATTCTGTACCTCAGTACCTCACAGTACCTCTGGATGCTGTACTTCGATACCTGACAGTACCTCTGGTTGCTGCAACTCGGTATCTCACAGTATCTCTGGATGCTGTACCTCGATACCTCACAGTACCTCTGGATGCTTTACCTTGGTGGTTCACAGTACCTCTGGATGCTGTAGCTCGAATCCTCACTGTACCTCCGGATGCTGTACCAATCGAATGAATCTCCGCCATCTCCGGTTTAAAAGTAATTCTCGCCCTCATTACCTCGAATGAATAGTCCTCCACAATATGAATGTTGTTGCTTCTGTGAGAAATCATACCTTTCTGACGAGCTAATCGAATTAAAAGCTCTTTCTCCCGAGGATAATGGAGACGGACAATCACAGCTCGTGGCTTGTCTTTCGCAGCCGAAAATCTCGAAACGCGGTGCGTACGATCAATAGTAGCTTTAACCCGCAAAGCGTCCTCGCCAAAAATTTCCCACTATAAATTATAGAAATATTCAGTTAAGTCACCAGACTCGAGATTTTCGGGAAATCCATTAATACGCAAATTCTGTCTGCGAGACCGGTTTTCAAGATCGGTGATTTTGAACTTATACTGCTCCTCTATTTTAGCGGTCGAACGTACCTTCTCCTCCAAAGTTTCGATTGTACGTATTTTTTCACAAATTATCTTGTCAAGAGCCGCAAACTTTTCTTCATGGCGTTCAATAACTGCTGCCTGCGATTGAAGCTTGATATCAAATGATTTAACGACTTCTTCAAGCTCCGATATTGTCGCAGTAAGTTTGTTTTCCAGACTTACAAATTTAGTATCCAGTTTAGTATCCAGAAGATGGGAGATTGCATCGAGAGTTATAGGGTCTTTAAATTTGAAAAAATTAAATCCAGTGTTATTTTTAAAAAGAGAAATTAATCATAAATATCAACCCATATGATTAAGTACGAAAAGGTTTGATTAAAGGGTGATTATAGCTTAAAAAATGAAGAGCGCCTAAAAGGCAGAAGTCTAAGTCGCCATCTTGAAACTCCACCCCCTGTGGATGCTGTACCTCGATGCCTCACAGTATCTCGGGATGCTGTACATCAATATCTCACAGTACCTCGGGATGCTGAACCTCGATACCGGAAAGTACCTCTGGATGTTGTACCTTGATACCTCACCGTATCTCTGGATGCTGTACCTCAATACCTCAGAGTACCTCTGGATGCTGTATCTCTACACCTCACATTACCTCTGGATGCTGTATCTCTGTACCTCAAAGTACATCTGGTTGCGACACCTCGATACCTGACAGTACCTCTGGATGCTGTACCTGGATACCTCACAGTATATCTGTTTGCTGTACCTCGGTGCCTCACAGTAACTCTGGATGCTGTACCTCGATACCTCACAGTACCTCTGGATGCTGTACCTCGATAACTCACTGTTCCTTTGGATGCTGTACCTCGATACCTTTTAGTACCTCTGGATGCTGTACCTCGATACCTGACAGTATCTCTGGATGCTGTACCTCGTTACCTACCAGTACCTCTGGTTGCTGCGCCTCGATAACTCACAGTACCTCTGGATGCTGTACCTCTGTACCTCACAGTATCTCTGGATGCTGTACCTCAATACCTCACAGTACCTCTGGATGCTGTACCTCGGTACCTGACTGAACCTCTGGATGCTGTACCTCGGTACCTCAGAGTACCTCTGGATCTGTACCTCAGTACCTCACAGTACCCCTGGATGCTGTACCTCACAGTATCTCTGGATGCTGTACCTCAATACCTCACAGTATCTCTGGATGCTGTACCTCAATACCTCACAGTACCTTTGGATGCTGTACCTCGGTACCTGACAGTACCTCTGGATGCTGTAGCTCGATAACTCACTGTACCTCTGGATGTTGTACCTCGAATCCTCACTGTACCTCCGGATGCTGTACCAATCGAATGAATCTCCGCCATCTCCGGTTTAAAAGTAATTCTCGCCCTCATTACCTCGAATGAATAGTCCTCCACAATATGAATGTTGTTGCTTCTGTGAGAAATCATACCTTTCTGACGAGCTAATCGAATTAAAAGCTCTTTCTCCCGAGGATAATGGAGACGGACAATCACAGCTCGTGGCTTGTCTTTCGCAGCCGAAAATCTCGAAACGCGGTGCGTACGATCAATAGTAGCTTTAACCCGCAAAGCGTCCTCGCCAAAAATTTCCCACTATAAATTAGAGAAATATTCAGTTAAGTCACCAGACTCGAGATTTTCGGGAAATCCATTAATACGCAAATTCTGTCTGCGAGACCGGTTTTCAAGATCGGTGATTTTGAACTTATACTGCTCCTCTATTTTAGCGGTCGAACGTACCTTCTCCTCCAAAGTTTCGATTGTACGTATTTTTTCACAAATTATCTTGTCAAGAGCCGCAAACTTTTCTTCATGGCGTTCAATAACTGCTGCCTGCGATTGAAGCTTGATATCAAATGATTTAACGACTTCTTCAAGCTCCGATATTGTCGCAGTAAGTTTGTTTTCCAGACTTACAAGTTTAGTATCCAGTTTAGTATCCAGAAGATGGGAGATTGCATCGAGAGTTATAGGGTCTTTAAATTTGAAAAAATTAAATCCAGTGTTATTTTTAAAAAGAGAAATTAATCATAAATATCAACCCATATGATTAAGTACGAAAAGGTTTGATTAAAGGGTGATTATAGCTTAAAAAATGAAGAGCGCCTAAAAGGCAGAAGTCTAAGTCGCCATCTTGAAACTCCACCCCCTGTGGATGCTGTACCTCGATGCCTCACAGTATCTCGGGATGCTGTACATCAATATCTCACAGTACCTCGGGATGCTGAACCTCGATACCGGAAAGTACCTCTGGATGTTGTACCTTGATACCTCACCGTATCTCTGGATGCTGTACCTCAATACCTCAGAGTACCTCGGGATGCTGTATCTCTATACCTCACATTACCTCTGGATGCTGTATCTCTGTACCTCAAAGTACATCTGGTTGCGACACCTCGATACCTGACAGTACCTCGGGATGCTGTACCTCGATACCACATAGTACCTCTGGATGCTGTATCTCTACACCTCACATTACCTCTGGATGCTGTATCTCTGTACCTCAAAGTACATCTGGTTGCGACACCTCGATACCTGACAGTACCTCTGGTTGCTGTACCTGGATACCTCACAGTATATCTGTTTGCTGTACCTCGGTGCCTCACAGTACCTCTGGATGCTGTACCTCGATAACTCACTGTTCCTTTGGATGCTGTACCTCGATACCTTTTAGTACCTCTGGATGCTGTACCTCGATACCTGACAGTATCTCTGGATGCTGTACCTCGTTACCTACCAGTACCTCTGGTTGCTGCGCCTCGATAACTCACAGTACCTCTGGATGCTGTACCTCTGTACCTCACAGAATCTCTGGATGCTGTACCTCAATACCTCACAGTACCTCTGGATGCTGTACCTCGGTACCTGACTGAACCTCTGGATGCTGTACCTCGGTACCTCAGAGTACCTCTGGATCTGTACCTCAGTACCTCACAGTACCCCTGGATGCTGTACCTCACAGTATCTCTGGATGCTGTACCTCAATACCTCACTGTACCTCTGGATGCTGTACCTCGATACCTGACAGTACCTCTGGTTGCTGCAACTCGGTAACTCACAGTACCTCTGGACGCTGTACCTCTGTACCTCACAGAATCTCTGGATGCTGTACCTCTGTACCTCACAGTATCTCTGGATGCTGTACCTCAATACCTCACAGTAGCTTTGCATGCTGTACCTCGGTACCTGACAGTACCTCTGGATGTTGTACCTCAGTACCTTACAGTACCTCTGGATGCCGTAACTCTGTACTTCACAGTACCTCTGGATGTTGTACCTCAGTACCTTATAGTATCTCTGGATGCTATACCTCAATACCTCACAGTACCTCTGGATGCTGTACCTCTGTACATCACAGTACCGCTGGATGCTGTATCTCTGTACCTCACAGTACCTCTGGTTGCTGCACCTCGATAACTCACAGTACCTCTGGAAGCTGTACCTCTGTACCTCACACTACCTCTGGATGCTGTACCTCTGTACCTCACAGTACCTCTGCTTGCTGCGCCTCGATAACTCACAGTACCTCTGGATGCTGTACCTCTGTACCTCACAGTATCTCTGGATGCTGTACCTCAATACCTCACAGTACCTCTGGATGCTGTACCTCGATACCTGACAGTACCTCTGGATGTTGTACCTCAGTACCTTACAGTACTTCTGGATGCTGTAACTCTGTACCTCACTGTACCTCTGGATGTTGTACCTCAATACCTCACAGTACCTCTGGATGCTGTACCTCGTTACCTACCAGTACCTCTGGTTGCTGCGCCTCGATAACTCACAGTACCTCTGGATGCTGTACCTCTGTACCTCACAGAATCTCTGGATGCTGTACCTCAATACCTCACAGTACCTCTGGATGCTGTACCTCGGTACCTGACTGAACCTCTGGATGCTGTACCTCGGTACCTCAGAGTACCTCTGGATCTGTACCTCAGTACCTCACAGTACCCCTGGATGCTGTACCTCACAGTATCTCTGGATGCTGTACCTCAATACCTCACTGTACCTCTGGATGCTGTACCTCGATACCTGACAGTACCTCTGGTTGCTGCAACTCGGTAACTCACAGTACCTCTGGACGCTGTACCTCTGTACCTCACAGAATCTCTGGATGCTGTACCTCTGTACCTCACAGTATCTCTGGATGCTGTACCTCAATACCTCACAGTAGCTTTGCATGCTGTACCTCGGTACCTGACAGTACCTCTGGATGTTGTACCTCAGTACCTTACAGTACCTCTGGATGCTGTAACTCTGTACTTCACAGTACCTCTGGATGTTGTACCTCAGTACCTTATAGTATCTCTGGATGCTATACCTCAATACCTCACAGTACCTCTGGATGCTGTACCTCTGTACATCACAGTACCGCTGGATGCTGTATCTCTGTACCTCACAGTACCTCTGGTTGCTGCACCTCGATAACTCACAGTACCTCTGGAAGCTGTACCTCTGTACCTCGCACTACCTCTGGATGCTGTACCTCTGTACCTCACAGTACCTCTGCTTGCTGCGCCTCGATAACTCACAGTACCTCTGGATGCTGTACCTCTGTACCTCACAGTATCTCTGGATGCTGTACCTCAATACCTCACAGTACCTCTGGATGCTGTACCTCGATACCTGACAGTACCTCTGGATGTTGTACCTCAGTACCTTACAGTACCTCTGGATGCTGTAACTCTGTACCTCACTGTACCTCTGGATGTTGTACCTCAGTACCTGACAGTACCTCTGGATGCTGTAACTCTGTACCTCACAGTAACTCTTGATGCTTTACCTCTGTACCTCACAGTATCTCTGGATGATATACCTCAACACCTCACAGTACCTCTGGATGCTGTACCTCTGGATGATGTATCTCTGAAACTCACAGTACCTCTGGTTGCTGCGCTTCGATAAATCACAGTACCTCTGGATGCGGTACCTCTGTACCTCACAGTATCTCTGGATGCGGTACCTCTGTACCTCACAGTATCTCTGGATGCTGTACCTCAATACCTCACAGTAACTCTGGATGCTGTACCTCGATAACTGACAGTACCTCTGGATGTTGTACCTCAGTACCTTATGTACCTCTGGATGCTGTAAATCTGTACCTCACAGTATCTCTGGATGTTGTACCTCAGTATCTTACAGTATCTCTGGATGCTGTACCTCTGTAACTCACAGTACCTCTGGATGCCGTAACTCGATACCTCACAGTGTCTCTGGATGCTGTACCTCGGTACCTCACAGTACCTCTGGATGCTGTATCTCTGTACCTCACAGTACCTCTGCTTGCTGCGCCTCGATAACTCACAGTACCTCTGGATGCTGTACCTCTGTACCTCACAGTATCGCTGGATGCTGTACCTCAATACCTCACAGTACCTCTGGATGCTGTACCTCGATTCTTGACAGTACCTCTGGATGTTGTATCTCAGAACCTTACAGTACCTCTGTATGCTGTAACTCTGTACCTCACAGTACCTCTGGATGTTGTATCTCAGTACCTTACAGTACCTCTGGATGCTGTAGCTCTGTACCTCACAGTACCTCTGGATGTTGTACCTCAGTACCTTATGTACCTCTGGATGCTGTAAATCTGTACCTCACAGTATCTCTGGATGTTGTACCTCAGTATCTTACAGTATCTCTGGATGCTGTACCTCAATACCTCACAGTACCTCTGGATGCTGTATCTCTGTACTTCACAATACCTCTGGTTGCTGCGCCTCGATAACTCACAGTACCTCTGGATGCAGTACCTCTGTACTCACAGTATCTCTGGATGATGTACTTCAATACCTCACAGTACCTCTGGATGCTGTACCTCGATACCTGACAGTACCTCTGGATGTTGTACCTCAGTACCTTACAGTACCTCTGGATGTTGAACATCAGTACCTGAGAGTACCGCTAAATGCTGCACCTCTGCACCTCACAGTACCACTGGATTTTGTACCTCAATACCTCACAGTACCTCTGGATGCTGTACCTTGATAACTCACTGTACCTCTGAATGCTGTACCTCGATACCTCACAGTAACTCTTGATGCTTTACCTCTGTACCTCACAGTATCTCAGGATGATATACCTCAACACCTCACAGTACCTCTGGATGCTGTACCTCTGTACATCACAGTAACTCTGGATGCTGTACCTCTGTACCTCACAGTATCTCTGGATGCTGTACCTCAATACCTCACAGTAACTCTGGATGCTGTACCTCGATAACTGACAGTACCTCTGGATGTTCTACCTCAGTACCTTATGTACCTCTGGATGCTGTAAATCTGTACCTCACAGTATCTCTGGATGTTGTACCTCAGTATCTTACAGTATCTCTGGATGCTGGACCTCAATACCTCACAGTACCTCTGGATGCTGTACCTCTGTACATCACAGTACCGCTGGATGCTGTATCTCTGTACCTCACAGTACCTCTGGTTGCTGCGCCTCGATAACTCACAGTACCTCTGGATTCTGTACCTCTGTACCTCACAGTACCTCTGGATGCCGTACCTCGATACCTCACAGTGTCTCTGGATGCTGTACCTCGGTACCTCACAGTACCTCTGGATGCTGTATCTCTGTACCTCACAGTACCTCTGCTTGCTGCGCCTCGATAACTCACAGTACCTCTGGATGCTGTACCTCTGTACCTCACAGTATCTCTGGATGCTGTACCTCAATACCTCACAGTACCTCTGGATGCTGTACCTCGATACCTGACAGTACCTCTGGATGTTGTACCTCAGTACCTTACAGTACCTCTGGATGCTGTAACTCTGTACCTCACTGTACCTCTGGATGTTGTACCTCAGTACCTGACAGTACCGCTAAATGCTGCACCTCTGTACCTAACAGTACCACTGGATTTTGTACCTCAATACCTCACAGTACCTCTGGATGCTGTACCTTGATAACTCACTGTATCTCTGGATGCTGTACCTCGATACCTCACAGTAACTCTTGATGCTTTACCTCTGTACCTCACAGTATCTCTGGATGATATACCTCAACACCTCACAGTACCTCTGGTTGCTGTACCTCTGGATGATGTATCTCTGAAACTCACAGTACCTCTGGTTGCTGCGCTTCGATAAATCACAGTACCTCTGGATGCGGTACCTCTGTACCTCACAGTATCTCTGGATGCGGTACCTCTGTACCTCACAGTATCTCTGGATGCTGTACCTCAATACCTCACAGTAACTCTGGATGCTGTACCTCGATAACTGACAGTACCTCTGGATGTTGTACCTCAGTACCTTATGTACCTCTGGATGCTGTAAATCTGTACCTCACAGTATCTCTGGATGTTGTACCTCAGTATCTTACAGTATCTCTGGATGCTGTACCTCTGTAACTCACAGTACCTCTGGATGCCGTACCTCGATACCTCACAGTGTCTCTGGATGCTGTACCTCAATACCTCAGAGTACCTCGGGATGCTGTATCTCTATACCTCACATTACCTCTGGATGCTGTATCTCTGTACCTCAAAGTACATCTGGTTGCGACACCTCGATACCTGACAGTACCTCGGGATGCTGTACCTCGATACCACATAGTACCTCTGGATGCTGTATCTCTACACCTCACATTACCTCTGGATGCTGTATCTCTGTACCTCAAAGTACATCTGGTTGAGACACCTCGATACCTGACAGTACCTCTGGTTGCTGTACCTGGATACCTCACAGTATATCTGTTTGCTGTACCTCGGTGCCTCACAGTACCTCTGGATGCTGTACCTCGATAACTCACTGTTCCTTTGGATGCTGTACCTCGATACCTTTTAGTACCTCTGGATGCTGTACCTCGATACCTGACAGTATCTCTGGATGCTGTACCTCGTTACCTACCAGTACCTCTGGTTGCTGCGCCTCGATAACTCACAGTACCTCTGGATGCTGTACCTCTGTACCTCACAGAATCTCTGGATGCTGTACCTCAATACCTCACAGTACCTCTGGATGCTGTACCTCGGTACCTGACTGAACCTCTGGATGCTGTACCTCGGTACCTCAGAGTACCTCTGGATCTGTACCTCAGTACCTCACAGTACCCCTGGATGCTGTACCTCACAGTATCTCTGGATGCTGTACCTCAATACCTCACTGTACCTCTGGATGCTGTACCTCGATACCTGACAGTACCTCTGGTTGCTGCAACTCGGTAACTCACAGTACCTCTGGACGCTGTACCTCTGTACCTCACAGAATCTCTGGATGCTGTACCTCTGTACCTCACAGTATCTCTGGATGCTGTACCTCAATACCTCACAGTAGCTTTGCATGCTGTACCTCGGTACCTGACAGTACCTCTGGATGTTGTACCTCAGTACCTTACAGTACCTCTGGATGCTGTAACTCTGTACTTCACAGTACCTCTGGATGTTGTACCTCAGTACCTTATAGTATCTCTGGATGCTATACCTCAATACCTCACAGTACCTCTGGATGCTGTACCTCTGTACATCACAGTACCGCTGGATGCTGTATCTCTGTACCTCACAGTACCTCTGGTTGCTGCACCTCGATAACTCACAGTACCTCTGGAAGCTGTACCTCTATACCTCACACTACCTCTGGATGCTGTACCTCTGTACCTCACAGTACCTCTGCTTGCTGTGCCTCGATAACTCACAGTACCTCTGGATGCTGTACCTCTGTACCTCACAGTATCTCTGGATGCTGTACCTCAATACCTCACAGTACCTCTGGATGCTGTACCTCGATACCTGACAGTACCTCTGGATGTTGTACCTCAGTACCTTACAGTACCTCTGGATGCTGTAACTCTGTACCTCACTGTACCTCTGGATGTTGTACCTCAGTACCTGACAGTACCTCTGGATGCTGTAACTCTGTACCTCACAGTAACTCTTGATGCTTTACCTCTGTACCTCACAGTATCTCTGGATGATATACCTCAACACCTCACAGTACCTCTGGATGCTGTACCTCTGGATGATGTATCTCTGAAACTCACAGTACCTCTGGTTGCTGCGCTTCGATAAATCACAGTACCTCTGGATGCGGTACCTCTGTACCTCACAGTATCTCTGGATGCGGTACCTCTGTACCTCACAGTATCTCTGGATGCTGTACCTCAATACCTCACAGTAACTCTGGATGCTGTAACTCGATAACTGACAGTACCTCTGGATGTTGTACCTCAGTACCTTATGTACCTCTGGATGCTGTAAATCTGTACCTCACAGTATCTCTGGATGCTGTACCTCAGTAACTCACAGTACCTCTGGATGCCGTAACTCGATACCTCACAGTGTCTCTGGATGCTGTACCTCGGTACCTCACAGTACCTCTGGATGCTGCATCTCTGTACCTCACAGTACCTCTGCTTGCTGCGCCTCGATAACTCACAGTACCTCTGGATGCTGTACCTCTGTACCTCACAGTATCGCTGGATGCTGTACCTCAATACCTCACAGTACCTCTGGATGCTGTACCTCGATTCCTGACAGTACCTCTGGATGTTGTATCTCAGAACCTTACAGTACCTCTGTATGCTGTAACTCTGTACCTCACAGTACCTCTGGATGTTGTATCTCAGTACCTTACAGTACCTCTGGATGCTGTAGCTCTGTACCTCACAGTACCTCTGGATGTTGTACCTCAGTACCTTATGTACCTCTGGATGCTGTAAATCTGTACCTCACAGTATCTCTGGATGTTGTACCTCAGTATCTTACAGTATCTCTGGATGCTGTACCTCAATACCTCACAGTACCTCTGGATGCTGTATCTCTGTACTTCACAATACCTCTGGTTGCTGCGCCTCGATAACTCACAGTACCTCTGGATGCAGTACCTCTGTACTCCCAGTATCTCTGGATGATGTACTTCAATACCTCACAGTACCTCTGGATGCTGTACCTCGATACCTGACAGTACCTCTGGATGTTGTACCTCAGTACCTTACAGTACCTCTGGATGTTGAACCTCAGTACCTGAGAGTACCGCTAAATGCTGCACCTCTGCACCTCACAGTACCACTGGATTTTGTACCTCAATACCTCACAGTACCTCTGGATGCTGTACCTTGATAACTCACTGTACCTCTGAATGCTGTACCTCGATACCTCACAGTAACTCTTGATGCTTTACCTCTGTACCTCACAGTATCTCAGAATGATATACCTCAACACCTCACAGTACCTCTGGATGCTGTACCTCTGTACATCACAGTAACTCTGGATGCTGTACCTCTGTACCTCACAGTATCTCTGGATGCTGTACCTCAATACCTCACAGTAACTCTGGATGCTGTACCTCGATAACTGACAGTACCTCTGGATGTTCTACCTCAGTACCTTATGTACCTCTGGATGCTGTAAATCTGTACCTCACAGTATCTCTGGATGTTGTACCTCAGTATCTTACAGTATCTCTGGATGCTGGACCTCAATACCTCACAGTACCTCTGGATGCTGTACCTCTGTACAACACAGTACCGCTGGATGCTGTATCTCTGTACCTCACAGTACCTCTGGTTGCTGCGCCTCGATAACTCACAGTACCTCTGGATTCTGTACATCTGTACCTCACAGTACCTCTGGATGCCGTACCTCGATACCTCACAGTGTCTCTGGATGCTGTACCTCGGTACCTCACAGTACCTCTGGATGCTGTATCTCTGTACCTCACAGTACCTCTGCTTGCTGCGCCTCGATAACTCACAGTACCTCTGGATGCTGTACCTCTGTACCTCACAGTATCTCTGGATGCTGTACCTCAATACCTCACAGTAACTCTGGATGCTGTACCTCGATAACTGACAGTACCTCTGGATGTTGTACCTCAGTACCTTACGTACCTCTGGATGCTGTAAATCTGTACCTCACAGTATCTCTGGATGTAGTACCTCAGTATCTTACAGTATCTCTGGATGCTGTACCTCAATACCTCACAGTACCTCTGGATGCTGTACCTCGATACCTGACAGTAACTCTGGATGTTGTACCTCAGTATCTTACAGTACCTCTGGTTGCTGCGCCTCGATAACTCACAGTACCTCTGGATTCTGTACCTCTGTACCTCACAGTACCTCAGGATGCCGTACCTCGATACCTCACAGTGTCTCTGGATGCTGTACCTCGGTACCTCACAGTACCTCTGGATGCTGTATCTCTGTACCTCACAGAACCTCTGTTTGCTGCGCCTCGATAACTCACAGTACCTCTGGATGCTGTACCTCTGTACCTCACAGTATCTCCGGATGCTGTACCTCAATACCTCACAGTACCTCTGGATGCTGTACCTCGATTCCTGACAGTACCTCTGGAAGTTGTATCTCAGTACCTTACAGTACCTCTGGATGCTGTAACTCTGTACCTCACAGTACCTCTGGATGTTGTATCTCAGTACCTTACAGTACCTCTGGATGCTGTAGCTCTGTACCTCACAGTACCTCTGGATGTTGTACCTCAGTAACTTATGTACCTCTGGATGCTGTAACTCTGTACTTCACAGGACCTCTGGATGTTGTACCTCAGTACCTTATAGTATCTCTGGATGCTATACCTCAATACCTCACAGTACCTCTGGATGCTGTACCACTGTACCTCACAGTACCTCTGGATGCCGTACCTCGATACCTCACAGTGTCTCTGGATGCTGTACCTCGGTACCTCACAGTACCTCTGGATGCTGTATCTCTGTACCTCACAGTACCTCTGCTTGCTGCACCTCGATAACTCACAGTACCTCTGGATGCTGTACCTCTGTACCTCACAGTATCTCTGGATGCTGTACCTCGGTACCTCACAGTACCTCTGGATGCTGTATCTCTGTACCTCACAGTACCTCTGCTTGCTGCGCCTCGATAACTCACAGTACCTCTGGATGCTGTACCTCTGTACCTCACAGTATCTCTGGATGCTGTACCTCAATACCTCACTGTACCTCTGGATGCTGTACCTCGATTCCTGAATGTACCTCTGGATGTTGTACCTCAGTACATTATGTACCTCTGGATGCTGTAAATATGTACCTCACAGTAACTCTTGATGCTTTACCTCTGTACCTCACAGTATCTCTGGATGATATACCTCAACACCTCACAGTACCTCTGGATGCTGTACCTCTGTACCTCACAGTATCTCTGGATGCTGTACCTCAATACCTCACAGTAACTCTGGATGCTGTACCTCGATAACTGACAGTACCTCTGGATGTTGTACCTCAGTACCTTATGTACCTCTGTATGCTGTAAATCTGTACCTCACAGTATCTCTGGATGTTGTACCTCAGTATCTTACAGTATCTCTGGATGCTGTACCGCTGTAACTCACAGTACCTCTGGATGCCGTACCTCGATACCTCAGAGTATCTCTGGATGCCGTACCTCGATACCTCACAGTGTCTCTGGATGCTGTACCTCGGTACCTCACAGTACCTCTGGATGCTGTATCTCTGTACCTCACAGTACCTCTGCTTGCTGCGCCTCGATAACTCACAGTACCTCTGGATGCTGTACCTCTGTACCTCACAGTATCTCTGGATGCTGTACCGCAATACCTCACAGTACCTCTGGATGCTGTACCTCGATTCCTGACAGTACCTCTGGATGTTGTATCTCAGTACCTTACAGTACCTCTGGATGCTGTAACTCTGTACCTCACAGTACCTCTGGATGTTGTATCTCAGTACCTTACAGTGCCTCTGGATGCTGTAGCGCTGTACCTCACAGTACCTCTGGATGTTGTACCTCAGTACCTTATGTACCTCTGGATGCTGTACATCTGTACCTCACAGTAACTCTGGATGTTGTACCTCAGTATCTTACAGTATCTCTGGATGCTGTACCTCAATACCTCACAGTACCTCTGGATGCTGTATCTCTGTACTTCACAATACCTCTGGTTGCTGCGCCTCGATAACTCACAGTACCTCTGGATGCTGTACCTCTGTACTCACAGTATCTCTGAATGATGTACTTCAATACCTCACAGTACATCTGGATGCTGTACCTCAGTACCTTACAGTACCTCTGGATGCTGTAACTCTGTACCTCACAGTACCTCTGGATGTTGTACCTCAGTACCTGACAGTACCGCTAAATGCTGCACCTCTGTACCTAACAGTACCACTGGGTTTTGTACCTCAATACCTCACAATACCTCTGGATGCTGTACCTTGATAACTCACTGTACCTCTGGATGCTGTACCTCGATACCTCACAGTAACTCTTGATGCTTTACCTCTGTACCTCACAGTATCTCTGGATGATATACCACAACACCTCACAGTACCTCTGGATGCTGTACCTCTGTACATCACAGTACCTCTGGATGCTGTATCTCTGTACCTCACAGTACCTCTGGTTGCTGCGCTTCGATAAATCACAGTACCTCTGGATGCCGTACCTCTGTACCTCACAGTATCTCTGGATGCTGTACCTCAATACCTCACAGTAACTCTGGATGCTGTACCTCGATAACTGACAGTACCTCTGGATGTTGTACCTCAGTACCTTATGTACCTCTGGATGCTGTACCCCTGTACCTCACAGTATCTCTGGATGCTGTACCTCAATACCTCACAGTAACTCTGGATGCTGTACCTCGATAACTGACAGTACCTCTGGATGTTGTACCTCAGTACCTTATGTTCCTCTGGATGCTGTAAATCTGTACCTCACAGTATCTCTGGATGTTGTACCTCAGTATCTTACAGTATCTCTGGATGCTGTACCTCTGTAACTCACAGTACCTCTGGATGCCGTACCTCAATACCTCACAGTGTCTCTGGATGCTGTACCTCGGTACCTCACAGTACCTCTGGATGCTGTATCTCTGTACCTCACAGTACCTCTGCTTGCTGCGCCTCGATAACTCACAGTACCTCTGGATGCTGTACCTCTGTACCTCACAGTATCTCTGGATGCTGTACCGCAATACCTCACAGTACCTCTGGATGCTGTACCTCGTTTCCTGACAGTACCTCTGGATGTTGTATCTCAGTACCTTACAGTACCTCTGGATGCTGTAACTCTGTACCTCACAGTACCTCTGGATGTTGTACCTCAGTACCTTATGTACCTCTGGATGCTGTAAATCTGCACCTCACAGTATCTCTGGATGTTGTACCTCAGTACCTTATAGTATCTCTGGATGCTATACCTCAATACCTCACAGTACCTCTGGATGCTGTACCACTGTACCTCACAGTACCTCTGGATGCCGTACCTCGATACCTCACAGTGTCTCTGGATGCTGTACCTTGGTACCTCACAGTACCTCTGGATGCTGTATCTCTGTACCTCACAGTACCTCTGCTTGCTGTGCCTTGATAACTCACAGTACCTCTGGATGCTGTACCTCTGTACCTCACAGTATCTCTGGATGCTGTACCGCAATACCTCACAGTACCTCTGGATGCTGTACCTCGATTCCTGACAGTACCTCTGGAAGTTGTATCTCAGTACCTTACAGTACCTCTGGATGCTGTAACTCTGTACCTCACAGTACCTCTGGATGTTGTATCTCAGTACCTTACAGTACCTCTGGATGCTGTAGCGCTGTACCTAACAGTACCACTGGATTTTGTACCTCAATACCTCACAATACCTCTGGATGCTGTACCTTGATAACTCACTGTACCTCTGGATGCTGTACCTCGATACCTCACAGTAACTCTTGATGCTTTACCTCTGTACCTCACAGTATCTCTGGATGATATACCACAACACCTCACAGTACCTCTGGATGCTGTACCTCTGTACATCACAGTACCGCTGGATGCTGTATCTCTGTACCTCACAGTACCTCTGGTTGCTGCGCCTCGATAACTCACAGTACCTCTGGATTCTGTACCTCTGTACCTCACAGTACCTCTGGATGCCGTACCTCGATACCTCACAGTGTCTCTGGATGCTGTACCTCGGTACCTCACAGTACCTCTGGATGCTGTATCTCTGTACCTCACAGTACCTCTGCTTGCTGCGCCTCGATAACTCACAGTACCTCTGGATGCTGTACCTCTGTACCTCACAGTATCTCTGGATGCTGTACCTCAATACCTCACAGTACCTCTGGATGCTGTACCTCGATACCTGACAGTACCTCTGGATGATGTACCTCAGTACCTCACAGTACCTCTGGATGTTGTACCTCAGTACCTGACAGTACCTTTTAATGCTGTACCTCTGTACCTCACAGTACCTCTGGATGCTCTATCTCTGTACCTCTCAGTACCTCTGGTTGCTGCGCCTCGATAACGCACAGTACCTCTGGATGCAGTACCTTTGTACCTCACATTACCTCTGGATGCTGTACCTCGGTTCCTCACAGTACCTCTGGATGCTGTACCACTGTACCGCACAGGACCTCTGGATGTTGTACCTCAGTACCTGACAGTAACTTTTAATGCTGTACCTCTGTACCTCACAGTACCTCTGGATGCCGTACCTCAATACATCACACTGTCTCTGGATGCTGTACCTCGGTACCTCACAGTAACTTTTGATGCAGTACCTCTGTACCTCACAGTATCTCTGGATGATATACCTCGACACCTCACAGAACCACTAGATGCAGTACCTCGGTACCTCACAGTATCTCTGGATGCTGTACCTTAATATCTCACCGTACCTCGGGATGCTGTACCTCGATACCTCACAGTACCTCTGGATGCCGTATCTCTGTACCTCACAGTACCTCTGCTTGCTGCGCCTCGATAACTCACAGTACCTCTGGATGCTGTACCTCTGTACCTCACAGTATCTCTGGATGCTGTACCTCAATACCTCACAGTACCTCTGGATGCTGTACCTCGATTCCTGAATGTACCTCTGGATGTTGTATCTCAGTACCTTACAGTACCTCTGGATGCTGTAACTCTGTACCTCACAGTACCTCTGGATGTTGTACCTCAGTACATTATGTACCTCTGGATGCTGTAAATCTGCACCTCACAGTATCTCTGGATGTTGTACCTCAGTATCTTACAGTATCTCTGGATGCTGTACCTCAATACCTCACAGTACCTCTGGATGCTGTATCTCTGTACCTCACAATACCTCTTCTTGCTGCGCCTCGATAACTCACAGTACCTCTGGATGCTGTAACTCTGTACCTCACAGTATCTCTGGATGATGTACTTCAATACCTCACAGTACCTCTGGATGCTGTACCTCGATACCTGACAGTACCTCTGGATGTTGTACCTCAGTACCTTACAGTACCTCTGGATGCAGTAACTCTGTACCTCACAGTACCTCTGGATGATGTACCCCGATACCTCACAGTACCTCGGGATGCTGTACCTTGATATCTGACTGAACCACTAGATGCAGTACCTTGGTACCTCACAGTATCTCTGGATGCTGTACCTTAATATCTCACAGTACCTCGGGATGCTGTACCTCGATACTGGACAGAACCACTGGATGTTGTACCTCGGTACCTCACAGTACCTCTGGATGCTGTACCTCAATATCTCACAGTACCTCTGAATGCTGTACCTCTGGACATTACAGTACTTCTGGATGCTGTATCTCTGTAACTCACAGTACCTCTGGTTGCTGCGCCTCGATAACTCACAGTATCTCTGAATGCTGTACCTCTGTACCTCACAGTATCTCTGGATGCTGTACCTCAATACCTCACAGTACCTCTGGATGCTGTACCTCGGTACCTGACAGTACCTCTGGATGTTGTACCTCAGTACCTTACAGTACCTCTGGATGCTGTAACTCTGTACTTCACAATACCTCTGGATGTTGTACCTCAGTACTGTACAGTATCTCTGGATGCTGTACCTCAATACCTCACAGTACCTCTGGATGCTGTACCTCTGTACATCACAGTACCGCTGGATGCTGTATCTCTGTCCTCACAGTACCTCTGCTTGCTGCGCCTCGATAACGCACAGTACCTCTGGATGCTGTACCTCTGTACCTCACATTACCTCTGGATGCTGTACCTCGGTTCCTCACAGTACCTCTGGATGCTGTACCACAGTACCTCACAGGACCTCTGGATGTTGTACTTCAGTACCTGACAGTACCTTTTAATGCTTTACCTCTGTACCGCACCGTAACTCTGGATGCCGTACCTCAATACCTCACAGTGTCTCTGGATGCTGTACCTCGGTACCTCACAGTAACTTTTGATGCTGTACCTCTGTACCTCACAGTATCTCTGGATGATCTTCCTCGACACCTCACAGAACCTCTGGATGCTGTACCCCAATACCTCGAAGTACCTCGGGATGCTGTACCTCGATACCTGACTGAACCACTGGATGCTGTACCTCGGTACCTCACAGTACCTCTGGATGTTTTACCTCAATATCTCACAGTACCTCAGGATGCTGTACCTCGATACTTGACAGAACCACTGGATGCTGTACCTCGGTACCTCACAGTACCTCTGGATGCTGTACCTCAATACCTCACAGTACCTTTGGATGCTGTACCTCTGGACATCACAGTACTTCTGGATGCTGTATTTCTGTACCTCACAGTACCTCTGGTTGCTGCGACTCGATAACTCACAGTATCTCTGAATGCTGTACCTCTGTACCTCACAGTGTCTCTGGATGCCGTACCTCGGTACCTCACAGTACCTCTGGATGCTGTATCTCTGTACCTCACAGTAACTCTGCTTGCGGCGCCTCGATAACTCACAGTACCTCTGGATGCTGTACCTCAACACCTCACAGTACCTCTGGATGCTGTACCTCGATACCTGACAGTACCACGGGATGTTGTATCTCAGTACCTTACAGTACCTCAGGATGCTGTAACTCTGTACCTCACAGTACCTCTGGATGTTGTACCTCAGTACCTTACAGTACATCTTTATGCTGTACCACTGTACCTCACAGTGTCTCTGGATGCCGTACCTCGGTACCTCACAGTATCTCTGGATGATGTACTTCGATACCTCACAGTCCCTCTGGATGCTGTACCTCGATACCTGACAGTACCTCTGGATGTTGTACCTCAGTACCTTACAGTACCTCTGGATGCTGTAACTCTGTACCTCACTGTACCTCTGGATGTTGTACCTCAGTACCTGACAGTACCGCTAAATGCTGCACCTCTGTACCTAACAGTACCACTGGATTTTGTACCTCAATACCTCACAGTACCTCTGGATGCTGTACCTTGATAACTCACTGTACCTCTGGATGCTGTACCTCGATACCTCACAGTAACTCTTGATGCTTTACCTCTGTACCTCACAGTATCTCTGGATGATATACCTCAACACCTCACAGTACCTCTGGATGCTGTACCTCTGTACATCACAGTACCTCTGGATGCTGTATCTCTGTACCTCACAGTACCTCTGGTTGCTGCGCTTCGATAAATCACAGTACCTCTGGATGCTGTACCTCTGTACCTCACAGTATCTCTGGATGCTGTACCTCAATACCTCACAGTAACTCTGGATGCTGTACCTCGATAAATGACAGCACCTCTGGATGTTGTACCTCAGTACCTTATGTACCTCTGGATGCTGTAAATCTGTACCTCACAGTATCTCTGGATGTTGTACCTCAGTATCTTACAGTATCTCTGGATGCTGTACCTCAATACCTCACAGTACCTCTGGATGCTGTACCTCGATACCTGACAGTACCTCTGGATGCTGTACCTCGATACCTGACAGTACCTCTGGTTGCTGCAACTTGGTATCTCACAGTACCTCTGGAAGCCGTACCTCAATACCTCACAGTACCTCTGGATGCTGTAGCTCTGTACCTCACAGTATCTCTGGATGCTGTATCTCTGTACCTCACAGTACCTCTGGTTGCTGCGCCTCGATACCTCACAGTACCTCTGGATGCTGTACGTCAGTAGCTGACAGTACCGCTTAATGCTGTACCTCTGTACCTCACAGTACCTCTTGATGCTGTACTTTGATACCTCACAGTACCTCTGGATGTTATACATCACAGTACTTCTGGATGCTGCACCTCGATACCTGAAAGTACCTCTGTATGCTGTACGTCAATACCTCACAGTACCTCTGGAAGCTGTACCTCGATAACTGACAGTACCTCTGGATGTTGTACCTCAGTACCTTATGTTGCTCTGGATGCTGTAAATCTGTACCTCACAGTATCTCTGGATGTTGTACCTCAGTATCTTACAGTATCTCTGGATGCTGTACCTCAATACCTCACAGTACCTCTGGATGCTGCACCTCTGTACCTCACAGTATCTCTGGATGCTGTACCTCAATAACTGAGAGTTCCGCTTAATGCTGTACCACAGTACCTCACAGGACCTCTGGATGTTGTACCTCAGTACATTACGTACCTCTGGATGCTGTAAATCTGTACCTCACAGTATCTCTGAATGTTGTACCTCAGTATCTTACAGTATCTCTGGATGCTGTACCTCAATACCTCACAGTACCTCTGGATGCTGTATCTCTGTACCTCACAATACCTCTTGTTGCTGCGCCTCGATAACTCACAGTACCTCTGGATGCTGTACCTCTGTACCTCACAGTATCTCTGGATGCTGTACCTCAATACCTCACAGTACCTCTGGATGCTGTACCTCGATACCTGACAGTACCTCTGGATGTTGTACCTCAGTACCTTACAGTACCTCTGGATGCTGTAACTCTGTACCTCACAGTACCTCTGGATGTTGTTCCTCAGTACCTGACAGTACCGCTAAATGCTGCACCTCTGTACCTAACAGTACCACTGGATTTTGTACCTCAATACCTCACAGTACCTCTGGATGCTGTACCTTGATAACTCACTGTACCTCTGGATGCTGTACCTCGATACCTCACAGTAACTCTTGATGCTTTACCTCTGTACCTCACAGTATCTCTGGATGATATACCTCAACACCTCACAGTACCTCTGGATGCTGTACCTCTGTACATCACAGTACCTCTGGATGCTGTATCTCTGTACCTCACAGTACCTCTGGTTGCTGCGCTTCGATAAATCACAGTACCTCTGGATGCTGTACCTCTGTACCTCACAGTATCTCTGGATGCTGTACCTCAATACCTCACAGTAACTCTGGATGCTGTACCTCGATAAATGACAGCACCTCTGGATGTTGTACCTCAGTACCTTATGTACCTCTGGATGCTGTAAATCTGTACCTCACAGTATCTCTGGATGTTGTACCTCAGTATCTTACAGTATCTCTGGATGCTGTACCTCAATACCTCACAGTACCTCTGGATGCTGTACCTCGATACCTGACAGTACCTCTGGATGTTGTACCTCAGTACCTTACAGTACCTCTGGATGCTGTAACACTGTACCTCACAGTACCTCTGGATGTTGTACCTCAGTACCTTACAGTACCTCTGGATGTTGAACCTCAGTACCTGACAGTACCGCTAAATACTGCACCTCTGTACTCACAGTACCACTGGATTTTGTACCTCAATACCTCACAGTACCTCTGGATGCTGTAGCTTGATAACTCACTGTACCTCTGAATGCTGTACCTCGATACCTCACAGTAACTCTTGATGCTTTACCTCTGTACCTCACAGTATCTCTGGATGATATACCTGAAAACCTCACAGAACCTCTGGATGCTGTACCCCGATACCTCACAGTACCTCAAGATGCTGTACCTCGATAACTGACAGAACCACTGGATGCAGTACCTCGGTACCTCACAGTACCTCTGGTTGCTGCGCCTCGATAACTCACAGTACCTCTGGATGCTGTACCTCTGTACCTCACATTACCTCTGGATGCTGTACCTCTGTACCTCACAGTACCTCTGGTTGCGACACCTCGATACCTCACAGTTCCTCTAGATGCAGCACCTCGATACCTGACAGTACCTCTGGATGCTGTACCTTGATACCTCACTGTACCTCTGTATGCTGTACCTCTGTACCTCACAGTATCTCTGGATGTTGTACCTCAGTATCTTACAGTATCTCTGGATGCTGTACCTCAATACCTCACAGTACCTCTGGATGCTGTAAATCTGTACCTCACAGTATCTCTGGATGTTGTACATCAGTATCTTACAGTATCTCTGGATGCTGTACCTCAATACCTCACAATACCGCTGGATGCTGTATCTCGGTACCTCACAGTACCTCTGGTTGCTGCGCCTCGATAACTCACAGTACCTCTGGATTCTGTACCTCTGTACCTCACAGTACCTCTGGATGCCGTACCTCGATACCTCACAGTGTCTCTGGATGCTGTACCTCGGTACCTCACAGTACCTCTGGATGCTGTGTCTCTGTACCTCACAGTACCTCTGCTTGCTGCGCCTCGATAACTCACAGTACCTCTGGATGCTGTACCTCTGTACCTCACAGTATCTCTGGATGCTGTACCTCAATACCTCACAGCACCTCTGGATGCTGTACCTCGATTCCTGACAGTACCTCTGGAAGTTGTATCTCAGTACCTTACAGTACCTCTGGATGCTGTAACTCTGTACCTCACAGTACCACTGGATGTTGTATCTCAGTACCTTACAGTACCTCTGGATGCTGTAGCTCTGTACCTCACAGTACCTCTGGATGTTGTACCTCAGTACCTTATGTACCTCTGGATGCTGTAAATCTGTACCTCACAGTATCTCTGGATGTTGTACCTCAGTATCTTACAGTATCTCTGGATGCTGTACCTCAATACCTCACAGTACCTCTGGATGCTGTATCTCTGTA
The DNA here is from genome assembly GCF_030144855.1 of Hypanus sabinus. NCBI lineage: Eukaryota > Metazoa > Chordata > Chondrichthyes > Myliobatiformes > Dasyatidae > Hypanus > Hypanus sabinus. The sequence goes on along the minus strand of NC_082707.1, from coordinate 159,173,867 downwards.
CCTCACAATACCTCTTCTTGCTGCGCCTCGATAACTCACATTACCTCTGGATGCTGTACCTCTGTACCTCACAGTATCTCTGGATGATGTACTTCAATACCTCACAGTACCTCTGGATGCTGTACCTCGATACCTGACAGTACCTCTGGTTGTTGTACCTCAGTACCTTACAGTACCTCTGGATGCAGTAACTCTGTACCTCACAGTACCTCTGGATGTTGTACCTCAGTACCTGACAGTACCGCTAAATGCTGCACCTCTGTACCTAACAGTACCACTGGATTTTGTACCTCAATACCTCACAGTACCTCTGGATGCTGTACCTTGATAACTCACTGTACCTCTGGATGCTGTACCTCGATACCTCACAGTAACTCTTGATGCTTTACCTCTGTGCCTCACAGTATCTCTGGATGATATACCTCAACACCTCACAGTACCTCTGGATGCTGTACCTCTGTACATCACAGTACCTCTGGATGCTGTATCTCTGTACCTCACAGTACCTCTGTTTGCTGCACCTCGATAACTCACAGTACCTCTGGATGCTGTACCTCTGTACCTCACAGTACCTCTGGTTGCGACACCTCGATACCTCACAGTTCCTCTAGATGCTGCACCTCGATACCTGACAGTACCTCTGGATGCCGTACCTCGATACCTCACAGTACCTCTGTATGCTGTACCTCTGTACCTCACATTACCTCTGGATGTTGCACCTTAGTACCTCACAGTACCTCTGGATGTTGTACCTCAGTACCTGACAGTACCTTTTAATGCTGTACCTCTGTACCTCTCAGTACCTCTGGTTGCTGCGCCTCGATAACGCACAGTACCTCTGGATGCAGTACCTCTGTACCTCACATTACCTCTGGATGCTGTACCTCGGTTCCTCACAGTACCTCTGGATGCTGTACCACTGTACCTCAGAGGACCTCTTGATGTTGTACCTCAGTACCTGACAGTAACTTTTAATGCTGTACCTCTGTACCTCACAGTACCTCTGGATGCCGTACCTCAATACTTCACAGTATCTCTGGATGATATACCTCGACACCTCACAGAACCTCTGGATGCTGTACCCCGATACCTCACAGTACCTCGGGATGCTGTACCTCGATATCTGACTGAACCACTAGATGCAGTACCTCGGTACCTCACAGTATCTCTGGATGCTGTACCTTAATATCTCACAGTACCTCGGGATGCTGTACCTCGATACTTGACAGAACCACTGGATTCTGTACCTCTGTACCTCACAGTACCTCTGGATGCCGTACCTCGATACCTCACAGTGTCTCTGGATGCTGTACCTCAGTACCTCACAGTACCTCTGGATGCTGTGTCTCTGTACCTCACAGTACCTCTGCTTGCTGCGCCTCGATAACTCACAGTACCTCTGGATGCTGTACCTCTGTACCTCACAGTATCTCTGGATGCTGTACCTCAATACCTCACAGCACCTCTGGATGCTGTACCTCGATTCCTGACACTACCTCTGGAAGTTGTATCTCAGTACCTTACAGTACCTCTGGATGCTGTAACTCTGTACCTCACAGTACCACTGGATGTTGTATCTCAGTACCTTACAGTACCTCTGGATGCTGTAGCTCTGTACCTCACAGTACCTCTGGATGTTGTACCTCAGTACCTTATGTACCTCTGGATGCTGTAAATCTGTACCTCACAGTATCTCTGGATGTTGTACCTCAGTATCTTACAGTATCTCTGGATGCTGTACCTCAATACCTCACAGTACCTCTGGATGCTGTATCTCTGTACCTCACAATACCTCTTCTTGCTGCGCCTCGATAACTCACATTACCTCTGGATGCTGTACCTCTGTACCTCACAGTATCTCTGGATGATGTACTTCAATACCTCACAGTACCTCTGGATGCTGTACCTCGATACCTGACAGTACCTCTGGTTGTTGTACCTCAGTACCTTACAGTACCTCTGGATGCAGTAACTCTGTACCTCACAGTACCTCTGGATGTTGTACCTCAGTACCTGACAGTACCGCTAAATGCTGCACCTCTGTACCTAACAGTACCACTGGATTTTGTACCTCAATACCTCACAGTACCTCTGGATGCTGTACCTTGATAACTCACTGTACCTCTGGATGCTGTACCTCGATACCTCACAGTAACTCTTGATGCTTTACCTCTGTGCCTCACAGTATCTCTGGATGATATACCTCAACACCTCACAGTACCTCTGGATGCTGTACCTCTGTACATCACAGTACCTCTGGATGCTGTATCTCTGTACCTCACAGTACCTCTGTTTGCTGCACCTCGATAACTCACAGTACCTCTGGATGCTGTACCTCTGTACCTCACAGTACCTCTGGTTGCGACACCTCGATACCTCACAGTTCCTCTAGATGCTGCACCTCGATACCTGACAGTACCTCTGGATGCCGTACCTCGATACCTCACAGTACCTCTGTATGCTGTACCTCTGTACCTCACATTACCTCTGGATGTTGCACCTTAGTACCTCACAGTACCTCTGGATGTTGTACCTCAGTACCTGACAGTACCTTTTAATGCTGTACCTCTGTACCTCTCAGTACCTCTGGTTGCTGCGCCTCGATAACGCACAGTACCTCTGGATGCAGTACCTCTGTACCTCACATTACCTCTGGATGCTGTACCTCGGTTCCTCACAGTACCTCTGGATGCTGTACCACTGTACCTCAGAGGACCTCTTGATGTTGTACCTCAGTACCTGACAGTAACTTTTAATGCTGTACCTCTGTACCTCACAGTACCTCTGGATGCCGTACCTCAATACTTCACAGTATCTCTGGATGATATACCTCGACACCTCACAGAACCTCTGGATGCTGTACCCCGATACCTCACAGTACCTCGGGATGCTGTACCTCGATATCTGACTGAACCACTAGATGCAGTACCTCGGTACCTCACAGTATCTCTGGATGCTGTACCTTAATATCTCACAGTACCTCGGGATGCTGTACCTCGATACTTGACAGAACCACTGGATGTTGTACCTCGGTACCTCACAGTACCTCTGGATGCTGTACCTCAATACCTCACAGTACCTCTGGATGCTGTACCTCTGGACATTACAGTACTTCTGGATGCTGTATCTCTGTAACTCACAGTACCTCTGGTAGCTGCGCCTCGATAACTCACAGTACGTCTGGATGCTGTACCTCTGTACCTCACAGTATCTCTGGATGCTGTACCTCAATACCTCACAGTACCTCTGGATGCTGTACCTCGGTACCTGACAGTACCTCTGGATGTTGTACCTCAGTACCTTACAGTATCTCTGGATGCTGTACCTCAATACCTCACAGTACCTCTGGATGCTGTACCTCTGTACATCACAGTACCGCTGGATGCTGTATCTCTGTCCTCACAGTACCTCTGCTTGCTGCGCCTCGATAACGCACAGTTCCTCTGGATGCTGTACCTCTGTACCTCACATTACCTCTGGATGCTGTACCTCGGTTCCTCACAGTACCTCTGGATGCTGTACCACAGTACCTCACAGGACCTCTGGATGTTGTACCTCAATACCTGACAGTACCTTTTAATGCTTTACCTCTGTACCTCACAGTAACTCTGGATGCCGTACCTCAATACCTCACAGTGTCTCTGGATGCTGTACCTCGGTACCTCACAGTAACTTTTGATGCTGTACCTCTGTACCTTACAGTATCTCTGGATGATCTTCCTCGACACCTCACAGAACCTCTGGATGCTGTACCCCAATACCTCGAAGTACCTTGGGATGCTGTACCTCGATACCTGACTGAACCACTGGATGCTGTACCTCGGTACCTCACAGTACCTCTGGATGTTGTACCTCAATATCTCACAGTACCTCAGGATGCTGTACCTCGATACTTGACAGAACCACTGGATGCTGTACCTCGGTACCTCACAGTACCTCTGGATGCTGTACCTCAATACCTCACAGTACCTTTGGATGCTGTACCTCTGGACATCACAGTACTTCTGGATGTTGTATTTCTGTACCTCACAGTACCTCTGGTTGCTGCGACTCGATAACTCACAGTATCTCTGAATGCTGTACCTCTGTACCTCACAGTGTCTCTGGATGCCGTACCTCGGTACCTCCCAGTACCTCTGGATGCTGTATCTCTGTACCTCACAGTAACTCTGCTTGCGGCGCCTCGATAACTCACAGTACCTCTGGATGCTGTACCTCTGTAACTCACAGTATCTCTGGATGCTGTACCTCAATACCTCACAGTACCTCTGGATGCTGTACCTCGATACCTGACAGTACCTCGGGATGTTGTATCTCAGTACCTTACAGTACCTCTGGATGCTGTAACTCTGTACCTCACAGTACCTCTGAATGTTGTACCTCAGTACCTTACAGTACATCTTTATGCTGTACCACTGTACCTCACAGTACCTCTGGATGCTGTACCTCTGTACCTCACAGTATCTCTGGATGATGTACTTCAATACCTCACAGTCCCTCTGGATGCTGTACCTCGATACCTGACAGTACCTCTGGATGTTGTACCTCAGTACCTTACAGTACCTCTGGATGCTGTAACTCTGTACCTCACTGTACCTCTGGATGTTGTACCTCAGTTCCTGACAGTACCGCTAAATGCTGCACCTCTGTACCTAACAGTACCACTGGATTTTGTACCTCAATACCTCACAGTACCTCTGGATGCTGTACCTTGATAACTCACTGTACCTCTGGATGCTGTACCTCGATACCTCACAGTAACTCTTGATGCTTTACCTCTGTACCTCACAGTATCTCTGGATGATATACCTCAACACCTCACAGTACCTCTGGATGCTGTACCTCTGTACATCACAGTACCTCTGGATGCTGTATCTCTGTACCTCACAGTACCTCTGGTTGCTGCGCTTCGATAAATCACAGTACCTCTGGATGCTGTACCTCTGTACCTCACAGTATCTCTGGATGCTGTACCTCAATACCTCACAGTAACTCTGGATGCTGTACCTCGATAAATGACAGCACCTCTGGATGTTGTACCTCAGTACCTTATGTACCTCTGGATGCTGTAAATCTGTACCTCACAGTATCTCTGGATGTTGTACCTCAGTATCTTACAGTATCTCTGGATGCTGTACCTCAATACCTCACAGTACCTCTGGATGCTGTACCTCGATACCTGACAGTACCTCTGGATGTTGTACCTCAGTACCTTACAGTACCTCTGGATGCTGTAACACTGTACCTCACAGTACCTCTGCATGTTGTACCTCAGTACCTTACAGTACCTCTGGATGTTGAACCTCAGTACCTGACAGTACCGCTTAATGCTGTACCTCTGTACCTCACAGTACCTCTGGATGTTATACATCACAGTACTTCTGGATGCTGCACCTCGATACCTGAAAGTACCTCTGTATGCTGTACGTCAATACCTCACAGTACCTCTGGATGCTGTACCTCGATAACTGACAGTACCTCTGGATGTTGTACCTCAGTACCTTACAGTACCTCTGGATGCTGTAACTCTGTACCTCACAGTATCTCTGGATGTTGTACCTCAGTATCTTACAGTATCTCTGGATGCTGTACCTCAATACCTCACAGTACCTCTGGATGCTGCACCTCTGTACCTCACAGTATCTCTGGATGCTGTACCTCAATAACTGAGAGTTCCGCTTAATGCTGTACCACAGTACCTCACAGGACCTCTGGATGTTGTACCTCAGTACATTACGTAACTTTGGATGCTGTAAATCTGTACCTCACAGTATCTCTGAATGTTGTACCTCAGTATCTTACAGTATCTCTGGATGCTGTACCTCAATACCTCACAGTACATCTGGATGCTGTATCTCTGTACCTCACAATACCTCTTGTTGCTGCGCCTCGATAACTCACAGTACCTCTGGATGCTGTACCTCTGTACCTCACAGTATCTCTGGATGCTGTACCTCAATACCTCACAGTACCTCTGGATGCTGTACCTCGATACCTGACAGTACCTCTGGATGTTGTACCTCAGTACCTTACAGTACCTCTGGATGCTGTAACTCTGTACCTCACAGTACCTCTGGATGTTGTTCCTTTGTACCTGACAGTACCACTAAATGCTGCACCTCTGTACCTAACAGTACCACTGGATTTTGTACCTCAATACCTCACAGTACCTCTGGATGCTGTACCTTAGTACCTTACAGTACCGCTTAATGCTGTACCTCTGTACCACAGTACCACCGGATTTTGTACCTCAATACCTCACAGTACCTCTGGATGCTGTAACTCTGTACCTCACAGTACCTCTGGATGTTGTACCTCAGTACCTTACAGTACATCTTTATGCTGTAACTCTGTACCTCACAGTACCACTGGATTTTGTACCTCAGTACCTCACAGTACCGCTGGATGTTGTACCTCAGTACCTCACAGTACCGCTGGATGTTGTACCTCAGTACCTGACAGTACCGCTTAATGCTGTACCTCTGTACCACAGTACCACCGGATTTTGTACCTCAATACCTCACAGTACCTCTGGATGCCGTACCTCGATACCTCACAGTGTCTCTGGATGCTATACCTCGGTACCTCACAGTAACTTTTGATGCTGCAGCTCTGTACCTCACAGTATATCTGGATGATATACCTAGGTACCTCACAGTATCTCTGGATGCTGTACCTCAATATCTCACAGTACCTCGGGATGCTGTACCTCGATACTTGACAGAACCACTGGATGCTGTACCTCGGTACCTCACAGTACCTCTGGATGCTGTACCCCGATGCCTCACAGTACCTCAGGATGCTGTACCTCGATATTTGACTGAACCACTGGATGCAGTACCTCGGTGCCTCACAGTATCTCTGGATGCTGTACCTTAATATCTCACAGTACCTCGGGATGCTGTACCTCGATACTTGACAGAACCACTGGATGCTGTACCTCGGTACCTCACAGTACCTCTGGATGCTGTACCTCAATACCTCACAGTACCTCTGGATGCTGTACCTCTGGACATTACAGTACTTCTGGATGCTGTATCTCTGTACCTCACAGTACCTCTGGTTGCTGCGCCTCGATAACTCACAGTATCTCTGGATGATGTACTTCAATACCTCCCAGTACCTCTGGATGCTGTACCTCGATACCTGACAGTACCTCTGGATGTTGTACCTCAGTACCGTACAGTACCTCTGGATGCTGTAACTCTGTACCTCACAGTACCTCTGGATGTTGTACCTCAGTACCTGACAGTACCGCTAAATGCTGCACCTCTGTACCTAACAGTACCACTGGATTTTGTACCTCAATACCTCACAGTACCTCTGGATGCTGTACCTTGATAACTCACTGTACCTCTGGATGCTGTACCTCGATACCTCACAGTAACTCTTGATGCTTTACCTCTGTACCTCACATTATCTCTGGATGATATACCTCAACACCTCACAGTACCTCTGGATTCTGTACCTCTGTACATCACAGTATCTCTGGATGCTGTATCTCTGTACCTCACAGTACCTCTGGTTGCTGCGCTTCGATAAATCACAGTACCTCTGGATGCTGTACCTCTGTACCTCAAAGTATCTCTGGATGCTGTACCTCAATACCTCACAGTAACTCTGGATGCTGTACCTCGATAACTGACAGTACCTCTGGATGTTGTACCTCAGTACCTTATGTAGCTCTGGATGCTGTAAATCTGTACCTCACAGTATCTCTGGATGTTGTACCTCAGTATCTTACAGTATCTCTGGATGCTGTACCTCAATACCTCACAGTACCTCTGGATGCTGCACCTCTGTACCTCACAGTATCTCTGGATGCTGTACCTCAATACCTGAGAGTTCCACTTAATGCTGTACCACTGTACCTCACAGGACCTCTGGATGTTGTACCTCAGTACCTGACAGTACCTTTTAATGCTTTACCTCTGTACCTCACAGTAACTATCGATGCCATACCTCAATACCTCACAGTGTCTCTGGATGCTGTACCTCGGTACCTCACAGTAACTTTTGATGCTGTACCTCTGTACCTCACATTACCTCTGGATGATATACCTCAACACCTCACAGTACCTCTGGCTGTTGTACCTCGGTACCTCACAGTACGTCTGGATGCTCTACCTCTGTACCTCACAGTACCTCTGGATGCTGTACCTCGATACCTGACAGGAACACTGGTTGCTGCAACTCAGTATCTCACAGTACATCTGGATGCTATAGCTCTGTACCTCACAGTAACTCCGGATGCTGTAACTCGATACCTCACAGTACCTCTGAAATGCTGTACCTCGATACCTGACAGTACCTCTGGTTGCTGCAACTTGGTATCTCACAGTACCTCTGAAAGCCGTACCTCAATACCTCACAGTACCTCTGGATGCTGTAGCTCTGTACCTCACAGTATCTCTGGATGCTGTATCTCTGTACCTCACAGTACCTCTTGATGCTGTACTTCGATACCTCACAGTACCTCTGGATGTTATACATCACAGTACTTCTGGATGCTGCACCTCGATACCTGAAAGTACCTCTGTATGCTGTACGTCAATACCTCACAGTACCTCTGGATGCTGTACCTCGATAACTGACAGTACCTCTGGATGTTGTACCTCAGTACCTTATGTTGCTCTGGATGCTGTACCTTAATATCTCACAGTACCTCGGGATGCTGTACCTCGATACTTGACAGAACCACTGGATGCTGTACCTCAATACCTCACAGAACCTCTGGATGCTGTACCTCTGGACATTACAGTACTTCTGGATGCTGTATCTCTGTACCTCACAGTACCTCTGGTTGCTGCGCCTCGATAACTCACAGTATCTCTGGATGATGTACTTCAATACCTCCCAGTACCTCTGGATGTTGTACCTCAGTACCGTACAGTACCTCTGGATGCTGTAACTCTGTACCTCACAGTACCTCTGGATGTTGTACCTCAGTACCTGACAGTACCGCTAAATGCTGCACCTCTGTACCTAACAGTACCACTGGATTTTGTACCTCAATACCTCACAGTACCTCTGGATGCTGTACCTTGATAACTCACTGTACCTCTGGATGCTGTACCTCGATACCTCACAGTAACTCTTGATGCTTTACCTCTGTACCTCACATTATCTCTGGATGATATACCTCAACACCTCACAGTACCTCTGGATTCTGTACCTCTGTACATCACAGTATCTCTGGATGCTGTATCTCTGTACCTCACAGTACCTCTGGTTGCTGCGCTTCGATAAATCACAGTACCTCTGGATGCTGTACCTCTGTACCTCACAGTATCTCTGGATGCTGTACCTCAATACCTCACAGTAACTCTGGATGCTGTACCTCGATAACTGACAGTACCTCTGGATGTTGTACCTCAGTACCTTATGTAGCTCTGGATGCTGTAAATCTGTACCTCACAGTATCTCTGGATGTTGTACCTCAGTATCTTACAGTATCTCTGGATGCTGTACCTCAATACCTCACAGTACCTCTGGATGCTGCACCTCTGTACCTCACAGTATCTCTGGATGCTGTACCTCAATACCTGAGAGTTCCACTTAATGCTGTACCACTGTACCTCACAGGACCTCTGGATGTTGTACCTCAGTACCTGACAGTACCTTTTAATGCTTTACCTCTGTACCTCACAGTAACTCTCGATGCCATACCTCAATACCTCACAGTGTCTCTGGATGCTGTACCTCGGTACCTCACAGTAACTTTTGATGCTGTACCTCTGTACCTCACAGTATCGCTGGATGATATACCTCGACACCTCACAGAACATCTGGATGCTGTACCCCAATACCTCAAAGTACCTCGGGATGCTGTACCTCGATACCTGACTGAACCACTGGATGCTGTACCTTGGTACCTCACAGTACCTCTGGATGTTGAACCTCAATATCTCACAGTACCTCGGGATGCTGTACCTCGATACTTGACAGAACCACTGGATGCTGTACCTCGGTACCTCACAGTACCTCTGGATGCTGTACCTCAATACCTCACAGTACCTCTGGATGCTGTATCTCTGTACCTCACAGTACCTCTGGATGCTCTACCTTGGTACCTCACAGTACCTCTGGATGCTGTACCTCTGTACCTCACATTACCTCCGGATGCTGTACCTCAGTACCTTTCAGTACCTCTGTATGCTGTACCTCTGTACCTCACATTACCTCTGGATGTTGCACCTCAGTACCTCACAGTACCTCTGGATGCTGTACCTCAATACCTGGCAGTGTCTCTCGATGCTGTACCTCAATTCATCACAGTACCTCTGGATGCTGTACTTCTGTACCTCACAGTCCCTCTGAATGCTGTATCTCTGTACCTCACAGTACCTCTGGTTGCTGCGCGTCGATACCTCACAGTACCTCTGGATGATGTACCTCTGTACCTCACAGTATCTCTGTATGCTGGACCTCAATACCTCACAGTACCTCTGGATGCGGTACCTCGAAACCTGACAGTACCTCTGGATGTTGTAACTCAGTACGTCACAGTACCTCTGGATGCTGTACCTGACAACCTCACAGTACCACTGGGTGCAGTACTTCGATACCTAACAGTGTCTCTGTATGCTGTACCTCAGTACCTCACAGTGCCTCTGGATGCTGTACCTCGATACCTCACAATAACTCTGCTGGCTGTACCTCTGTACCTCACAGTAACTCCTGATGCTGTACCTCAATAAGACACTGTATCCCTGGATGCTGTACCTCGATAACTCACTGTATCTCTGGATGCTTTACCTCGATACCTTACAGTACCTCTGGATGCTTTACCTTGGTACTTCACAGTACCTCTGGATGCTGTACCTCAATACCTCACAGTAACTCTTGAGGATGTACCTCTGTACGTCACAGTACCTCTGGATGCTGTACCTCGATACCTGACAGGAACACTGGTTGCTGCAACTCAGTATCTCACAGTACATCTGGATGCTGTAGCTCTGTACCTCACAGTAACTCCGGATGCTGTAACTCGATACCTCACAGTACCTCTGAAATGCTGTACCTCGATACCTGACAGTACCTCTGGTTGCTGCAACTTGGTATCTCACAGTACCTCTGGAAGCCGTACCTCAATACCTCACAGTACCTCTGGATGCTGTAGCTCTGTACCTCACAGTATCTCTGGATGCTGTATCTCTGTACCTCACAGTACCTCTGGTTGCTGCGCCTCGATACCTCACAGTACCTCTGGATGCTGTACGTCAGTAGCTGACAGTACCGCTTAATGCTGTACCTCTGTACCTCACAGTACCTCTTGATGCTGTACTTTGATACCTCACAGTACCTCTGGATGTTATACATCACAGTACTTCTGGATGCTGCACCTCGATACCTGAAAGTACCTCTGTATGCTGTACGTCAATACCTCACAGTACCTCTGGAAGCTGTACCTCGATAACTGACAGTACCTCTGGATGTTGTACCACAGTACCTTATGTTGCTCTGGATGCTGTAAATCTGTACCTCACAGTATCTCTGGATGTTGTACCTCAGTATCTTACAGTATCTCTGGATGCTGTACCTCAATACCTCACAGTACCTCTGGATGCTGCACCTCTGTACCTCACAGTATCTCTGGATGCTGTACCTCAATAACTGAGAGTTCCGCTTAATGCTGTACCACAGTACCTCACAGGACCTCTGGATGTTGTACCTCAGTACATTACGTACCTCTGGATGCTGTAAATCTGTACCTCACAGTATCTCTGAATGTTGTACCTCAGTATCTTACAGTATCTCTGGATGCTGTACCTCAATACCTCACAGTACCTCTGGATGCTGTACCTCTGTACCTCACAGTATCTCTGGATGCTGTACCTCGGTACCTCACAGTACCTCTGGATGCTGTATCTCTGTACCTCACAGTACCTCTGCTTGCTGCGCCTCGATAACTCACAGTACCTCTGGATGCTGTACCTCTGTACCTCACAGTATCTCTGGATGCTGTACCTCAATACCTCACAGTACCTCTGGATGCTGTACCTCGATACCTGACAGTACCTCTGGATGTTGTACCTCAGTACCTTACAGTACCTCTGGATGCTGTAACTCTGTACCTCACAGTACCTCTGGATGTTGTTCCTCAGTACCTGACAGTACCACTAAATGCTGCACCTCTGTACCTAACAGTACCACTGGATTTTGTACCTCAATACCTCACAGTACCTCTGGATGCTGTACCTTAGTACCTTACAGTACCGCTTAATGCTGTACCTCTGTACCACAGTACCACCGGATTTTGTACCTCAATACCTCACAGTACCTCTGGATGCTGTAACTCTGTACCTCACAGTACCTCTGGATGTTGTACCTCAGTACCTTACAGTACATCTTTATGCTGTAACTCTGTACCTCACAGTACCACTGGATTTTGTACCTCAGTACCTCACAGTACCGCTGGATGTTGTACCTCAGTACCTGACAGTACCGCTTAATGCTGTACCTCTGTACCACAGTACCACCGGATTTTGTACCTCAATACCTCACAGTACCTCTGGATGCCGTACCTCGATACCTCACAGTGTCTCTGGATGCTATACCTCGGTACCTCACAGTAACTTTTGATGCTGCAGCTCTGTACCTCACAGTATATCTGGATGATATACCTAGGTACCTCACAGTATCTCTGGATGCTGTACCTCAATATCTCACAGTACCTCGGGATGCTGTACCTCGATACTTGACAGAACCACTGGATGCTGTACCTCGGTACCTCACAGTACCTCTGGATGCTGTACCCCGATGCCTCACAGTACCTCAGGATGCTGTACCTCGATATTTGACTGAACCACTGGATGCAGTACCTCGGTGCCTCACAGTATCTCTGGATGCTGTACCTTAATATCTCACAGTACCTCGGGATGCTGTACCTCGATACTTGACAGAACCACTGGATGCTGTACCTCGGTACCTCACAGTACCTCTGGATGCTGTACCTCAATACCTCACAGTACCTCTGGATGCTGTACCTCTGGACATTACAGTACTTCTGGATGCTGTATCTCTGTACCTCACAGTACCTCTGGTTGCTGCGCCTCGATAACTCACAGTATCTCTGGATGATGTACTTCAATACCTCCCAGTACCTCTGGATGCTGTACCTCGATACCTGACAGTACCTCTGGATGTTGTACCTCAGTACCGTACAGTACCTCTGGATGCTGTAACTCTGTACCTCACAGTACCTCTGGATGTTGTACCTCAGTACCTGACAGTACCGCTAAATGCTGCACCTCTGTACCTAACAGTACCACTGGATTTTGTACCTCAATACCTCACAGTACCTCTGGATGCTGTACCTTGATAACTCACTGTACCTCTGGATGCTGTACCTCGATACCTCACAGTAACTCTTGATGCTTTACCTCTGTACCTCACATTATCTCTGGATGATATACCTCAACACCTCACAGTACCTCTGGATTCTGTACCTCTGTACATCACAGTATCTCTGGATGCTGTATCTCTGTACCTCACAGTACCTCTGGTTGCTGCGCTTCGATAAATCACAGTACCTCTGGATGCTGTACCTCTGTACCTCAAAGTATCTCTGGATGCTGTACCTCAATACCTCACAGTAACTCTGGATGCTGTACCTCGATAACTGACAGTACCTCTGGATGTTGTACCTCAGTACCTTATGTAGCTCTGGATGCTGTAAATCTGTACCTCACAGTATCTCTGGATGTTGTACCTCAGTATCTTACAGTATCTCTGGATGCTGTACCTCAATACCTCACAGTACCTCTGGATGCTGCACCTCTGTACCTCACAGTATCTCTGGATGCTGTACCTCAATACCTGAGAGTTCCACTTAATGCTGTACCACTGTACCTCACAGGACCTCTGGATGTTGTACCTCAGTACCTGACAGTACCTTTTAATGCTTTACCTCTGTACCTCACAGTAACTATCGATGCCATACCTCAATACCTCACAGTGTCTCTGGATGCTGTACCTCGGTACCTCACAGTAACTTTTGATGCTGTACCTCTGTACCTCACATTACCTCTGGATGATATACCTCAACACCTCACAGTACCTCTGGCTGTTGTACCTCGGTACCTCACAGTACGTCTGGATGCTCTACCTCTGTACCTCACAGTACCTCTGGATGCTGTACCTCGATACCTGACAGGAACACTGGTTGCTGCAACTCAGTATCTCACAGTACATCTGGATGCTATAGCTCTGTACCTCACAGTAACTCCGGATGCTGTAACTCGATACCTCACAGTACCTCTGAAATGCTGTACCTCGATACCTGACAGTACCTCTGGTTGCTGCAACTTGGTATCTCACAGTACCTCTGAAAGCCGTACCTCAATACCTCACAGTACCTCTGGATGCTGTAGCTCTGTACCTCACAGTATCTCTGGATGCTGTATCTCTGTACCTCACAGTACCTCTTGATGCTGTACTTCGATACCTCACAGTACCTCTGGATGTTATACATCACAGTACTTCTGGATGCTGCACCTCGATACCTGAAAGTACCTCTGTATGCTGTACGTCAATACCTCACAGTACCTCTGGATGCTGTACCTCGATAACTGACAGTACCTCTGGATGTTGTACCTCAGTACCTTATGTTGCTCTGGATGCTGTACCTTAATATCTCACAGTACCTCGGGATGCTGTACCTCGATACTTGACAGAACCACTGGATGCTGTACCTCAATACCTCACAGAACCTCTGGATGCTGTACCTCTGGACATTACAGTACTTCTGGATGCTGTATCTCTGTACCTCACAGTACCTCTGGTTGCTGCGCCTCGATAACTCACAGTATCTCTGGATGATGTACTTCAATACCTCCCAGTACCTCTGGATGTTGTACCTCAGTACCGTACAGTACCTCTGGATGCTGTAACTCTGTACCTCACAGTACCTCTGGATGTTGTACCTCAGTACCTGACAGTACCGCTAAATGCTGCACCTCTGTACCTAACAGTACCACTGGATTTTGTACCTCAATACCTCACAGTACCTCTGGATGCTGTACCTTGATAACTCACTGTACCTCTGGATGCTGTACCTCGATACCTCACAGTAACTCTTGATGCTTTACCTCTGTACCTCACATTATCTCTGGATGATATACCTCAACACCTCACAGTACCTCTGGATTCTGTACCTCTGTACATCACAGTATCTCTGGATGCTGTATCTCTGTACCTCACAGTACCTCTGGTTGCTGCGCTTCGATAAATCACAGTACCTCTGGATGCTGTACCTCTGTACCTCACAGTATCTCTGGATGCTGTACCTCAATACCTCACAGTAACTCTGGATGCTGTACCTCGATAACTGACAGTACCTCTGGATGTTGTACCTCAGTACCTTATGTAGCTCTGGATGCTGTAAATCTGTACCTCACAGTATCTCTGGATGTTGTACCTCAGTATCTTACAGTATCTCTGGATGCTGTACCTCAATACCTCACAGTACCTCTGGATGCTGCACCTCTGTACCTCACAGTATCTCTGGATGCTGTACCTCAATACCTGAGAGTTCCACTTAATGCTGTACCACTGTACCTCACAGGACCTCTGGATGTTGTACCTCAGTACCTGACAGTACCTTTTAATGCTTTACCTCTGTACCTCACAGTAACTCTCGATGCCATACCTCAATACCTCACAGTGTCTCTGGATGCTGTACCTCGGTACCTCACAGTAACTTTTGATGCTGTACCTCTGTACCTCACAGTATCGCTGGATGATATACCTCGACACCTCACAGAACATCTGGATGCTGTACCCCAATACCTCAAAGTACCTCGGGATGCTGTACCTCGATACCTGACTGAACCACTGGATGCTGTACCTTGGTACCTCACAGTACCTCTGGATGTTGAACCTCAATATCTCACAGTACCTCGGGATGCTGTACCTCGATACTTGACAGAACCACTGGATGCTGTACCTCGGTACCTCACAGTACCTCTGGATGCTGTACCTCAATACCTCACAGTACCTCTGGATGCTGTATCTCTGTACCTCACAGTACCTCTGGATGCTCTACCTTGGTACCTCACAGTACCTCTGGATGCTGTACCTCTGTACCTCACATTACCTCCGGATGCTGTACCTCAGTACCTTTCAGTACCTCTGTATGCTGTACCTCTGTACCTCACATTACCTCTGGATGTTGCACCTCAGTACCTCACAGTACCTCTGGATGCTGTACCTCAATACCTGGCAGTGTCTCTCGATGCTGTACCTCAATTCATCACAGTACCTCTGGATGCTGTACTTCTGTACCTCACAGTCCCTCTGAATGCTGTATCTCTGTACCTCACAGTACCTCTGGTTGCTGCGCGTCGATACCTCACAGTACCTCTGGATGATGTACCTCTGTACCTCACAGTATCTCTGTATGCTGGACCTCAATACCTCACAGTACCTCTGGATGCGGTACCTCGAAACCTGACAGTACCTCTGGATGTTGTAACTCAGTACGTCACAGTACCTCTGGATGCTGTACCTGACAACCTCACAGTACCACTGGGTGCAGTACTTCGATACCTAACAGTGTCTCTGTATGCTGTACCTCAGTACCTCACAGTGCCTCTGGATGCTGTACCTCGATACCTCACAATAACTCTGCTGGCTGTACCTCTGTACCTCACAGTAACTCCTGATGCTGTACCTCAATAAGACACTGTATCCCTGGATGCTGTACCTCGATAACTCACTGTATCTCTGGATGCTTTACCTCGATACCTTACAGTACCTCTGGATGCTTTACCTTGGTACTTCACAGTACCTCTGGATGCTGTACCTCAATACCTCACAGTAACTCTTGAGGATGTACCTCTGTACGTCACAGTACCTCTGGATGCTGTACCTCGATACCTGACAGGAACACTGGTTGCTGCAACTCAGTATCTCACAGTACATCTGGATGCTGTAGCTCTGTACCTCACAGTAACTCCGGATGCTGTAACTCGATACCTCACAGTACCTCTGAAATGCTGTACCTCGATACCTGACAGTACCTCTGGTTGCTGCAACTTGGTATCTCACAGTACCTCTGGAAGCCGTACCTCAATACCTCACAGTACCTCTGGATGCTGTAGCTCTGTACCTCACAGTATCTCTGGATGCTGTATCTCTGTACCTCACAGTACCTCTGGTTGCTGCGCCTCGATACCTCACAGTACCTCTGGATGCTGTACGTCAGTAGCTGACAGTACCGCTTAATGCTGTACCTCTGTACCTCACAGTACCTCTTGATGCTGTACTTTGATACCTCACAGTACCTCTGGATGTTATACATCACAGTACTTCTGGATGCTGCACCTCGATACCTGAAAGTACCTCTGTATGCTGTACGTCAATACCTCACAGTACCTCTGGAAGCTGTACCTCGATAACTGACAGTACCTCTGGATGTTGTACCTCAGTACCTTATGTTGCTCTGGATGCTGTAAATCTGTACCTCACAGTATCTCTGGATGTTGTACCTCAGTATCTTACAGTATCTCTGGATGCTGTACCTCAATACCTCACAGTACCTCTGGATGCTGCACCTCTGTACCTCACAGTATCTCTGGATGCTGTACCTCAATAACTGAGAGTTCCGCTTAATGCTGTACCACAGTACCTCACAGGACCTCTGGATGTTGTACCTCAGTACATTACGTACCTCTGGATGCTGTAAATCTGTACCTCACAGTATCTCTGAATGTTGTACCTCAGTATCTTACAGTATCTCTGGATGCTGTACCTCAATACCTCACAGTACCTCTGGATGCTGTATCTCTGTACCTCACAATACCTCTTGTTGCTGCGCCTCGATAACTCACAGTACCTCTGGATGCTGTACCTCTGTACCTCACAGTATCTCTGGATGCTGTGCCTCAATACCTCACAGTACCTCTGGATGCTGTACCTCGATACCTGACAGTACCTCTGGATGTTGTACCTCAGTACCTTACAGTACCTCTGGATGCTGTAACTCTGTACCTCACAGTACCTCTGGATGTTGTTCCTCAGTACCTGACAGTACCACTAAATGCTGCACCTCTGTACCTAACAGTACCACTGGATTTTGTACCTCAATACCTCACAGTACCTCTGGATGCTGTACCTTAGTACCTTACAGTACCGCTTAATGCTGTACCTCTGTACCACAGTACCACCGGATTTTGTACCTCAATACCTCACAGTACCTCTGGATGCTGTAACTCTGTACCTCACAGTACCTCTGGATGTTGTACCTCAGTACCTTACAGTACATCTTTATGCTGTACCTCTGTACCTCACAGTACCACTGGATTTTGTACCTCAGTACCTCACAGTACCGCTGGATGTTGTACCTCAGTACCTGACAGTACCGCTTAATGCTGTACCTCTGTACCACAGTACCACCGGATTTTGTACCTCAATACCTCACAGTACCTCTGGATGCCGTACCTCGATACCTCACAGTGTCTCTGGATGCTATACCTCGGTACCTCACAGTAACTTTTGATGCTGCAGCTCTGTACCTCACAGTATATCTGGATGATATACCTCGGTACCTCACAGTATCTCTGGATGCTGTACCTCAATATCTCACAGTACCTCGGGATGCTGTACCTCGATACTTGACAGAACCACTGGATGCTGTACCTCAGTACCTCACAGTACCTCTGGATGCTGTACCCCGATGCCTCACAGTACCTCAGGATGCTGTACCTCGATATTTGACTGAACCACTGGATGCAGTACCTCGGTACCTCACAGTATCTCTGGATGCTGTACCTTAATATCTCACAGTACCTCGGGATGCTGTACCTCGATACTTGACAGAACCACTGGATGCTGTAACTCTGTACCTCACAGTACCTTTGGATGCTGTACCTCAATACCTGACAGTACCTCTGGATGCTGTACCTCTGTACCTCACAATACCTCTGGATGCTGTATTTCGATACCTCACAGTACCTCTAGCTGTTGTACCTCTGTACCTCACAGTACCTCTGGATGCAGTACCTCGGTACCTCACAGTACCTCTGGATGCTGTACCTCAATACCTCACAGTACCTCTGGATGCTGTATCTCTGTACCTCACAGTACCTCTGGATGCTCTACCTTGGTACCTCACAGTACCTCTGGATGCTGTACCTCTGTACCTCACATTACCTCCGGATGCTGTACCTCAGTACCTTTCAGTACCTCTGTATGCTGTACCTCTGTACCTCACATTACCTCTGGATGTTGCACCTCAGTACCTCACAGTACCTCTGGATGCTGTACCTCAATACCTGGCAGTGTCTCTCGATGCTGTACCTCAATTCATCACAGTACCTCTGGATGCTGTACTTCTGTACCTCACAGTCCCTCTGAATGCTGTATCTCTGTACCTCACAGTACCTCTGGTTGCTGCGCGTCGATACCTCACAGTACCTCTGGATGATGTACCTCTGTACCTCACAGTATCTCTGTATGCTGGACCTCAATACCTCACAGTACCTCTGGATGCGGTACCTCGAAACCTGACAGTACCTCTGGATGTTGTAACTCAGTACGTCACAGTACCTCTGGATGCTGTACCTGACAACCTCACAGTACCACTGGGTGCAGTACTTCGATACCTAACAGTGTCTCTGTATGCTGTACCTCGGTACCTCACAGTGCCTCTGGATGCTGTACCTCGATACCTCACAATAACTCTGCTGGCTGTACCTCTGTACCTCACAGTAACTCCTGATGCTGTACCTCAATAAGACACTGTATCCCTGGATGCTGTACCTCGATAACTCACTGTATCTCTGGATGCTTTACCTCGATACCTTACAGTACCTCTGGATGCTTTACCTTGGTACTTCACAGTACCTCTGGATGCTGTACCTCAATACCTCACAGTAACTCTTGAGGATGTACCTCTGTACGTCACAGTACCTCTGGATGCTGTACCTCGATACCTGACAGGAACACTGGTTGCTGCAACTCAGTATCTCACAGTACATCTGGATGCTGTACCTTAGTACCTTACAGTACCGCTTAATGCTGTACCTCTGTACCACAGTACCACCGGATTTTGTACCTCAATACCTCACAGTACCTCTGGATGCTGTAACTCTGTACCTCACAGTACCTCTGGATGTTGTACCTCAGTACCTTACAGTACATCTTTATGCTGTAACTCTGTACCTCACAGTACCACTGGATTTTGTACCTCAGTACCTCACAGTACCGCTGGATGTTGTACCTCAGTACCTGACAGTACCGCTTAATGCTGTACCTCTGTACCACAGTACCACCGGATTTTGTACCTCAATACCTCACAGTACCTCTGGATGCCGTACCTCGATACCTCACAGTGTCTCTGGATGCTATACCTCGGTACCTCACAGTAACTTTTGATGCTGCAGCTCTGTACCTCACAGTATATCTGGATGATATACCTAGGTACCTCACAGTATCTCTGGATGCTGTACCTCAATATCTCACAGTACCTCGGGATGCTGTACCTCGATACTTGACAGAACCACTGGATGCTGTACCTCGGTACCTCACAGTACCTCTGGATGCTGTACCCCGATGCCTCACAGTACCTCAGGATGCTGTACCTCGATATTTGACTGAACCACTGGATGCAGTACCTCGGTGCCTCACAGTATCTCTGGATGCTGTACCTTAATATCTCACAGTACCTCGGGATGCTGTACCTCGATACTTGACAGAACCACTGGATGCTGTACCTCGGTACCTCACAGTACCTCTGGATGCTGTACCTCAATACCTCACAGTACCTCTGGATGCTGTACCTCTGGACATTACAGTACTTCTGGATGCTGTATCTCTGTACCTCACAGTACCTCTGGTTGCTGCGCCTCGATAACTCACAGTATCTCTGGATGATGTACTTCAATACCTCCCAGTACCTCTGGATGCTGTACCTCGATACCTGACAGTACCTCTGGATGTTGTACCTCAGTACCGTACAGTACCTCTGGATGCTGTAACTCTGTACCTCACAGTACCTCTGGATGTTGTACCTCAGTACCTGACAGTACCGCTAAATGCTGCACCTCTGTACCTAACAGTACCACTGGATTTTGTACCTCAATACCTCACAGTACCTCTGGATGCTGTACCTTGATAACTCACTGTACCTCTGGATGCTGTACCTCGATACCTCACAGTAACTCTTGATGCTTTACCTCTGTACCTCACATTATCTCTGGATGATATACCTCAACACCTCACAGTACCTCTGGATTCTGTACCTCTGTACATCACAGTATCTCTGGATGCTGTATCTCTGTACCTCACAGTACCTCTGGTTGCTGCGCTTCGATAAATCACAGTACCTCTGGATGCTGTACCTCTGTACCTCAAAGTATCTCTGGATGCTGTACCTCAATACCTCACAGTAACTCTGGATGCTGTACCTCGATAACTGACAGTACCTCTGGATGTTGTACCTCAGTACCTTATGTAGCTCTGGATGCTGTAAATCTGTACCTCACAGTATCTCTGGATGTTGTACCTCAGTATCTTACAGTATCTCTGGATGCTGTACCTCAATACCTCACAGTACCTCTGGATGCTGCACCTCTGTACCTCACAGTATCTCTGGATGCTGTACCTCAATACCTGAGAGTTCCACTTAATGCTGTACCACTGTACCTCACAGGACCTCTGGATGTTGTACCTCAGTACCTGACAGTACCTTTTAATGCTTTACCTCTGTACCTCACAGTAACTATCGATGCCATACCTCAATACCTCACAGTGTCTCTGGATGCTGTACCTCGGTACCTCACAGTAACTTTTGATGCTGTACCTCTGTACCTCACATTACCTCTGGATGATATACCTCAACACCTCACAGTACCTCTGGCTGTTGTACCTCGGTACCTCACAGTACGTCTGGATGCTCTACCTCTGTACCTCACAGTACCTCTGGATGCTGTACCTCGATACCTGACAGGAACACTGGTTGCTGCAACTCAGTATCTCACAGTACATCTGGATGCTATAGCTCTGTACCTCACAGTAACTCCGGATGCTGTAACTCGATACCTCACAGTACCTCTGAAATGCTGTACCTCGATACCTGACAGTACCTCTGGTTGCTGCAACTTGGTATCTCACAGTACCTCTGAAAGCCGTACCTCAATACCTCACAGTACCTCTGGATGCTGTAGCTCTGTACCTCACAGTATCTCTGGATGCTGTATCTCTGTACCTCACAGTACCTCTTGATGCTGTACTTCGATACCTCACAGTACCTCTGGATGTTATACATCACAGTACTTCTGGATGCTGCACCTCGATACCTGAAAGTACCTCTGTATGCTGTACGTCAATACCTCACAGTACCTCTGGATGCTGTACCTCGATAACTGACAGTACCTCTGGATGTTGTACCTCAGTACCTTATGTTGCTCTGGATGCTGTACCTTAATATCTCACAGTACCTCGGGATGCTGTACCTCGATACTTGACAGAACCACTGGATGCTGTACCTCAATACCTCACAGAACCTCTGGATGCTGTACCTCTGGACATTACAGTACTTCTGGATGCTGTATCTCTGTACCTCACAGTACCTCTGGTTGCTGCGCCTCGATAACTCACAGTATCTCTGGATGATGTACTTCAATACCTCCCAGTACCTCTGGATGTTGTACCTCAGTACCGTACAGTACCTCTGGATGCTGTAACTCTGTACCTCACAGTACCTCTGGATGTTGTACCTCAGTACCTGACAGTACCGCTAAATGCTGCACCTCTGTACCTAACAGTACCACTGGATTTTGTACCTCAATACCTCACAGTACCTCTGGATGCTGTACCTTGATAACTCACTGTACCTCTGGATGCTGTACCTCGATACCTCACAGTAACTCTTGATGCTTTACCTCTGTACCTCACATTATCTCTGGATGATATACCTCAACACCTCACAGTACCTCTGGATTCTGTACCTCTGTACATCACAGTATCTCTGGATGCTGTATCTCTGTACCTCACAGTACCTCTGGTTGCTGCGCTTCGATAAATCACAGTACCTCTGGATGCTGTACCTCTGTACCTCACAGTATCTCTGGATGCTGTACCTCAATACCTCACAGTAACTCTGGATGCTGTACCTCGATAACTGACAGTACCTCTGGATGTTGTACCTCAGTACCTTATGTAGCTCTGGATGCTGTAAATCTGTACCTCACAGTATCTCTGGATGTTGTACCTCAGTATCTTACAGTATCTCTGGATGCTGTACCTCAATACCTCACAGTACCTCTGGATGCTGCACCTCTGTACCTCACAGTATCTCTGGATGCTGTACCTCAATACCTGAGAGTTCCACTTAATGCTGTACCACTGTACCTCACAGGACCTCTGGATGTTGTACCTCAGTACCTGACAGTACCTTTTAATGCTTTACCTCTGTACCTCACAGTAACTCTCGATGCCATACCTCAATACCTCACAGTGTCTCTGGATGCTGTACCTCGGTACCTCACAGTAACTTTTGATGCTGTACCTCTGTACCTCACAGTATCGCTGGATGATATACCTCGACACCTCACAGAACATCTGGATGCTGTACCCCAATACCTCAAAGTACCTCGGGATGCTGTACCTCGATACCTGACTGAACCACTGGATGCTGTACCTTGGTACCTCACAGTACCTCTGGATGTTGAACCTCAATATCTCACAGTACCTCGGGATGCTGTACCTCGATACTTGACAGAACCACTGGATGCTGTACCTCGGTACCTCACAGTACCTCTGGATGCTGTACCTCAATACCTCACAGTACCTCTGGATGCTGTATCTCTGTACCTCACAGTACCTCTGGATGCTCTACCTTGGTACCTCACAGTACCTCTGGATGCTGTACCTCTGTACCTCACATTACCTCCGGATGCTGTACCTCAGTACCTTTCAGTACCTCTGTATGCTGTACCTCTGTACCTCACATTACCTCTGGATGTTGCACCTCAGTACCTCACAGTACCTCTGGATGCTGTACCTCAATACCTGGCAGTGTCTCTCGATGCTGTACCTCAATTCATCACAGTACCTCTGGATGCTGTACTTCTGTACCTCACAGTCCCTCTGAATGCTGTATCTCTGTACCTCACAGTACCTCTGGTTGCTGCGCGTCGATACCTCACAGTACCTCTGGATGATGTACCTCTGTACCTCACAGTATCTCTGTATGCTGGACCTCAATACCTCACAGTACCTCTGGATGCGGTACCTCGAAACCTGACAGTACCTCTGGATGTTGTAACTCAGTACGTCACAGTACCTCTGGATGCTGTACCTGACAACCTCACAGTACCACTGGGTGCAGTACTTCGATACCTAACAGTGTCTCTGTATGCTGTACCTCAGTACCTCACAGTGCCTCTGGATGCTGTACCTCGATACCTCACAATAACTCTGCTGGCTGTACCTCTGTACCTCACAGTAACTCCTGATGCTGTACCTCAATAAGACACTGTATCCCTGGATGCTGTACCTCGATAACTCACTGTATCTCTGGATGCTTTACCTCGATACCTTACAGTACCTCTGGATGCTTTACCTTGGTACTTCACAGTACCTCTGGATGCTGTACCTCAATACCTCACAGTAACTCTTGAGGATGTACCTCTGTACGTCACAGTACCTCTGGATGCTGTACCTCGATACCTGACAGGAACACTGGTTGCTGCAACTCAGTATCTCACAGTACATCTGGATGCTGTAGCTCTGTACCTCACAGTAACTCCGGATGCTGTAACTCGATACCTCACAGTACCTCTGAAATGCTGTACCTCGATACCTGACAGTACCTCTGGTTGCTGCAACTTGGTATCTCACAGTACCTCTGGAAGCCGTACCTCAATACCTCACAGTACCTCTGGATGCTGTAGCTCTGTACCTCACAGTATCTCTGGATGCTGTATCTCTGTACCTCACAGTACCTCTGGTTGCTGCGCCTCGATACCTCACAGTACCTCTGGATGCTGTACGTCAGTAGCTGACAGTACCGCTTAATGCTGTACCTCTGTACCTCACAGTACCTCTTGATGCTGTACTTTGATACCTCACAGTACCTCTGGATGTTATACATCACAGTACTTCTGGATGCTGCACCTCGATACCTGAAAGTACCTCTGTATGCTGTACGTCAACACCTCACAGTACCTCTGGAAGCTGTACCTCGATAACTGACAGAACCTCTGGATGTTGTACCTCAGTACCTTATGTTGCTCTGGATGCTGTAAATCTGTACCTCACAGTATCTCTGGATGTTGTACCTCAGTATCTTACAGTATCTCTGGATGCTGTACCTCAATACCTCACAGTACCTCTGGATGCTGCACCTCTGTACCTCACAGTATCTCTGGATGCTGTACCTCAATAACTGAGAGTTCCGCTTAATGCTGTACCACAGTACCTCACAGGACCTCTGGATGTTGTACCTCAGTACATTACGTACCTCTGGATGCTGTAAATCTGTACCTCACAGTATCTCTGAATGTTGTACCTCAGTATCTTACAGTATCTCTGGATGCTGTACCTCAATACCTCACAGTACCTCTGGATGCTGTATCTCTGTACCTCACAATACCTCTTGTTGCTGCGCCTCGATAACTCACAGTACCTCTGGATGCTGTACCTCTGTACCTCACAGTATCTCTGGATGCTGTACCTCAATACCTCACAGTACCTCTGGATGCTGTACCTCGATACCTGACAGTACCTCTGGATGTTGTACCTCAGTACCTTACAGTACCTCTGGATGCTGTAACTCTGTACCTCACAGTACCTCTGGATGTTGTTCCTCAGTACCTGACAGTACCACTAAATGCTGCACCTCTGTACCTAACAGTACCACTGGATTTTGTACCTCAATACCTCACAGTACCTCTGGATGCTGTACCTTAGTACCTTACAGTACCGCTTAATGCTGTACCTCTGTACCACAGTACCACCGGATTTTGTACCTCAATACCTCACAGTACCTCTGGATGCTGTAACTCTGTACCTCACAGTACCTCTGGATGTTGTACCTCAGTACCTTACAGTACATCTTTATGCTGTACCTCTGTACCTCACAGTACCACTGGATTTTGTACCTCAGTACCTCACAGTACCGCTGGATGTTGTACCTCAGTACCTGACAGTACCGCTTAATGCTGTACCTCTGTACCACAGTACCACCGGATTTTGTACCTCAATACCTCACAGTACCTCTGGATGCCGTACCTCGATACCTCACAGTGTCTCTGGATGCTATACCTCGGTACCTCACAGTAACTTTTGATGCTGCAGCTCTGTACCTCACAGTATATCTGGATGATATACCTCGGTACCTCACAGTATCTCTGGATGCTGTACCTCAATATCTCACAGTACCTCGGGATGCTGTACCTCGATACTTGACAGAACCACTGGATGCTGTACCTCAGTACCTCACAGTACCTCTGGATGCTGTACCCCGATGCCTCACAGTACCTCAGGATGCTGTACCTCGATATTTGACTGAACCACTGGATGCAGTACCTCGGTACCTCACAGTATCTCTGTATGCTGTACCTTAATATCTCACAGTACCTCGGGATGCTGTACCTCGATACTTGACAGAACCACTGGATGCTGTAACTCTGTACCTCACAGTACCTCTGGATGTTGTACCTCAGTACCTGACAGTACCGCTAAATGCTGCACCTCTGTACCTAACAGTACCACTGGATTTTGTACCTCAATACCTCACAGTACCTCTGGATGCTGTACCTTGATAACTCACTGTACCTCTGGATGCTGTACCTCGATACCTCACAGTAACTCTTGATGCTTTACCTCTGTACCTCACATTATCTCTTGATGATATACCTCAACACCTCACAGTACCTCTGGATTCTGTACCTCTGTACATCACAGTATCTCTGGATGCTGTATCTCTGTACCTCACAGTACCTCTGGTTGCTGCGCTTCGATAAATCACAGTACCTCTGGATGCTGTACCTCTGTACCTCACAGTATCTCTGGATGATATACCTCAACACCTCACAGTACCTCTGGATTCTGTACCTCTGTACATCACAGTATCTCTGGATGCTGTATCTCTGTACCTCACAGTACCTCTGGTTGCTGCGCTTCGATAAATCACAGTACCTCTGGATGCTGTACCTCTGTACCTCACAGTATCTCTGGATGCTGTACCTCAATACCTCACAGTAACTCTGGATGCTGTACCTCGATAACTGACAGTACCTCTGGATGTTGTACCTCAGTACCTTATGTAGCTCTGGATGCTGTAAATCTGTACCTCACAGTATCTCTGGATGTTGTACCTCAGTATCTTACAGTATCTCTGGATGCTGTACCTCAATACCTCACAGTACCTCTGGATGCTGCACCTCTGTACCTCACAGTATCTCTGGATGCTGTACCTCAATACCTGAGAGTTCCACTTAATGCTGTACCACTGTACCTCACAGGACCTCTGGATGTTGTACCTCAGTACCTGACAGTACCTTTTAATGCTTTACCTCGGTACCTCACAGTAACTTTTGATGCTGTACCTCTGTACCTCACAGTATCGCTGGATGATATACCTCGACACCTCACAGAACATCTGGATGCTGTACCCCAATACCTCAAAGTACCTCGGGATGCTGTACCTCGATACCTGACTGAACCACTGGATGCTGTACCTTGGTACCTCACAGTACTTCTGGATGTTGAACCTCAATATCTCACAGTACCTCGGGATGCTGTACCTCGATACTTGACAGAACCACTGGATGCTGTACCTCGGTACCTCACAGTACCTCTGGATGCTGTACCTCAATACCTCACAGTACCTCTGGATGCTGTATCTCTGTACCTCACAGTACCTCTGGATGCTCTACCTTGGTACCTCACAGTACCTCTGGATGCTGTACCTCTGTACCTCACATTACCTCTGGATGCTGTACCTCGGTACCTCACAGTACCTCTGGATGCTGTACCTCTGTACCTCACAGTACCTCCGGATGCTGTACCTCAGTACCTTTCAGTACCTCTGTATGCTGTACCTCTGTACCTCACATTACCTCTGGATGCTGTACCTCGGTACCTCACAGTACCTCTGGATGCTGTACCTCTGTACCTCACAGTACTTCCGGATGCTGTACCTCAGTACCTTTCAGTACCTCTGTATGCTGTACCTCTGTACCTCACATTACCTCTGGATGTTGCACCTCAGTACCTCACAGTACCTCTGGATGCTGTACCTCAATACCTGGCAGTGTCTCTCGATGCTGTACCTCAATTCATCACAGTACCTCTGGATGCTGTACTTCTGTACCTCACAGTCCCTCTGAATGCTGTATCTCTGTACCTCACAGTACCTCTGGTTGCTGCGCGTCGATACCTCACAGTACCTCTGGATGATGTACCTCTGTACCTCACAGTATCTCTGTATGCTGGACCTCAATACCTCACAGTACCTCTGGATGCGGTACCTCGAAACCTGACAGTACCTCTGGATGTTGTAACTCAGTACGTCACAGTACCTCTGGATGCTGTACCTGACAACCTCACAGTACCACTGGGTGCAGTACTTCGATACCTAACAGTGTCTCTGTATGCTGTACCTCGGTACCTCACAGTGCCTCTGGATGCTGTACCTCGATACCTCACAATAACTCTGCTGGCTGTACCTCTGTACCTCACAGTAACTCCTGATGCTGTACCTCAATAAGACACTGTATCCCTGGATGCTGTACCTCGATAACTCACTGTATCTCTGGATGCTTTACCTCGATACCTTACAGTACCTCTGGATGCTTTACCTTGGTACTTCACAGTACCTCTGGATGCTGTACCTCAATACCTCACAGTAACTCTTGAGGATGTACCTCTGTACGTCACAGTACCTCTGGATGCTGTACCTCGATACCTGACAGGAACACTGGTTGCTGCAACTCAGTATCTCACAGTACATCTGGATGCTGTAGCTCTGTACCTCACAGTAACTCCGGATGCTGTAACTCGATACCTCACAGTACCTCTGAAATGCTGTAACTCGATACCTCACAGTACCTCTGTATGCTGTACCTCTGTACCTCACATTACCTCTGGATGTTGCACCTTAGTACCTCACAGTACCTCTGGATGCTGTACCTCAGTACCTGACAGTACCTTTTAATGCTGTACCTCTGTACCTCACAGTACATCTGGATGCTCTATCTCTGTACCTCTCAGTACCTCTGGTTGCTGCGCCTCGATAACGCACAGTACCGCTGGATGCAGTACCTCTGTACCTCACATTACCTCTGGATGCTGTACCTCGGTTCCTCACAGTACCTCTGGATGCTGTACCACTGTACCTCACAGGACCTCTGGATGTTGTACCTCAGTACCTGACAGTAACTTTTAATGCTGTACCTCTGTACCTCACAGTACCTCTGGATGCCGTACCTCAATACTTCACAGTATCGCTGGATGATATACCTCGACACCTCACAGAACCTCTGGATGCTGTACCCCAATACCTCAAAGTACCTCGGGATGCTGTACCTCGATACCTGACTGAACCACTGGATGCTGTACCTTGGTACCTCACAGTACCTCTGGATGTTGTACCTCAATATCTCACAGTACCTCGGGATGCTGTACCTCGATACTTGACAGAACCACTGGATGCTGTACCTCGGTACCTCATAGTACCTCTGGATGCTGTACCTCAATACCTCACAGTACCTCTGGATGCTGTACCTCTGGACATCACAGTACTTCTGGATGCTGTATTTCTGTACCTCACAGTACCTCTGGTTGAAGCGCCTCCATAACTCACAGTATCTCTGAATGCTGTACCTCTGTACCTCACAGTATCTCTGGTTGCTGCGCCTCGATAACTCACAGTACCTCTGGATGCTGTACCTCTGTACCTCACATTACCTCTGGATGCCGTACCTCGGTACCTCACAGTACCTCTGGATGCTGTATCTCTGTACCTCACAGTACCTCTGCTTGCTGCGCCTCGATAACTCACAGTACCTCTGGATGCTGTACCTCTGTACCTCACAGTATCTCTGGATGCTGTACCTCGATACCTGACAGTACCTCGGGATGTTGTATCTCAGTACCTTACAGTACCTCTGGATGCTGTAACTCTGTACCTCACAGTACCTCTGGATGTTGTACCTCAGTACCTTACAGTACATCTTTATGCTGTACCTCTGTACCTCACAGTACCACTGGATTTTGTACCTCAGTACCTCACAGTACCGCTGGATGTTGTACCTCAGTACCTGACAGTACCGCTTAATGCTGTACCTCTGTACCACAGTACCACCGGATTTTGTACCTCAATACCTCACAGTACCTCTGGATGCCGTACCTCGATACCTCACAGTGTCTCTGGATGCTATAACTCGGTACATCACAGTAACTTTTGATGCTGCAGCTCTGTACCTCACAGTATATCTGGATGATATACCTCGACACCTCACAGAACCTCTGGATGCTGTACCCCGATACCTCACAGTACCTCGGGATGCTGTCCCTCGATACTTGACAGAACCACTGGATGCTGTACCTCGGTACCTCACAATACCTCTGGATGCTGTACCTCAATACCTCACAGTACCTCTGGATGCTGTGCCTCTGGACATCACAGTACTTCTGGATGCTGTATCTCTGTACATCACAGTACCTCTGGTTGCTGCGCCTCGATAACTCACAGCATCTCTGAATGCTGTACCTCTGTACCTCACTGCATCTCTGGATGCTGTACCTCAATACCTCACAGTACTTCTGGATGCTGTATTTCTGTACCTCACAGTACCTCTGGTTGAAGCGCCTCCATAACTCACAGTATCTCTGAATGCTGTACCTCTGTACCTCACAGTATCTCTGGATGCTGTACCTCAATACCTCACAGTACCTCTGGATGCTGTATCTCTGTACCTCACAGTACCTATGGTTGCTGCGCCTCGATAACTCACAGTACCTCTGGATGCTGTACCTCTGTACCTCACATTACCTCTGGATGCTGTACCTCTGTACCTCACAGTGTCTCTGGATGCCGTACCTCCGTACCTCACAGTACCTCTGGATGCTGTATCTCTGTACCTCACAGTACCTGTGCTTGCTGCGCCTCGATAACTCACAGTACCTCTGGATGCTGTACCTCTGTACCTCACAGTATCTCTGGATGCTGTACCTCAATACCTCACAGTACCTCTGGATGCTGTACCTCGATACCTGACAGTACCTCGGGATGTTGTATCTCAGTACCTTACAGTACCTCTGGATGCTGTAACTCTGTACCTCACAGTACCTCTGGATGTTGTACCTCAGTACCTTACAGTACATCTTTATGCTGTACCTCTGTACCTCACAGTACCACTGGATTTTGTACCTCAGTACCTCACAGTACCGCTGGATGTTGTACCTCAGTACCTGACAGTACCGCTTAATGCTGTACCTCTGTACCACAGTACCACCGGATTTTGTACCTCAATACCTCACAGTACCTCTGGATGCCGTACCTCGATACCTCACAGTGTCTCTGGATGCTATACCTCGGTACCTCACAGTAACTTTTGATGCTGCAGCTCTGTACCTCACAGTATATCTGGATGATATACCTCGACACCTCACAGAACCTCTGGATGCTGTACCCCGATACCTCACAGTACCTCGGGATGCTGTCCCTCGATACTTGACAGAACCACTGGATGCTGTACCTCGGTACCTCACAATACCTCTGGATGCTGTACCTCAATACCTCACAGTACCTCTGGATGCTGTGCCTCTGGACATCACAGTACTTCTGGATGCTGTATCTCTGTACCTCACAGTACCTCTGGTTGCTGTGCCTCGATAACTCACAGCATCTCTGAATGCTGTACCTCTGTACCTCACTGCATCTCTGGATGCTGTACCTCAATACCTCACAGTACTTCTGGATGCTGTATTTCTGTACCTCACAGTACCTCTGGTTGAAGCGCCTCCATAACTCACAGTATCTCTGAATGCTGTACCTCTGTACCTCACAGTATCTCTGGATGCTGTACCTCAATACCTCACAGTACCTCTGTATGCTGTATCTCTGTACCTCACAGTACCTCTGGTTGCTGCGCCTCGATAACTCACAGTACCTCTGGATGCTGTACCTCTGTACCTCACATTACCTCTGGATGCTGTACCTCTGTACCTCACAGTGTCTCTGGATGCCGTACCTCGGTACCTCACAGTACCTCTGGATGCTGTATCTCTGTACCTCACAGTACCTGTGCTTGCTGCGCTTCGATAACTCACAGTACCTCTGGATGCTGTACCTCTGTACCTCACAGTATCTCTGGATGCTGTACCTCAATACCTCACAGTACCTCTGTATGCTGTATCTCTGTACCTCACAGTACCTCTGGTTGCTGCGCCTCGATAACTCACAGTACCTCTGGATGCTGTACCTCTGTACCTCACATTACCTCTGGATGCTGTACCTCTGTACCTCACAGTGTCTCTGGATGCCGTACCTCGGTACCTCACAGTACCTCTGGATGCTGTATCTCTGTACCTCACAGTACCTGTGCTTGCTGCGCTTCGATAACTCACAGTACCTCTGGATGCTGTACCTCTGTACCTCACAGTATCTCTGGATGCTGTACCTCAATACCTCACAGTACCTCTGGATGCTGTACCTCGATACCTGACAGTACCTCGGGA
Source organism: Hypanus sabinus (assembly GCF_030144855.1). NCBI lineage: Eukaryota > Metazoa > Chordata > Chondrichthyes > Myliobatiformes > Dasyatidae > Hypanus > Hypanus sabinus. The sequence goes on along the minus strand of NC_082707.1, from coordinate 159,141,173 downwards.
TGTTGTATCTCAGTACCTTACAGTACCTCTGGATGCTGTAACTCTGTACCTCACAGTACCTCTGGATGTTGTACCTCAGTACCTTACAGTACATCTTTATGCTGTACCTCTGTACCTCACAGTACCACTGGATTTTGTACCTCAGTACCTCACAGTACCGCTGGATGTTGTACCTCAGTACCTGACAGCACCGCTTAATGCTGTACCTCTGTACCACAGTACCACCGGATTTTGTACCTCAATACCTCACAGTACCTCTGGATGCCGTACCTCGATACCTCACAGTGTCTCTGGATGCTATACCTCGGTACCTCACAGTAACTTTTGATGCTGCAGCTCTGTACCTCACAGTATATCTGGATGATATACCTCGACACCTCACAGAACCTCTGGATGCTGTACCCCGATACCTCACAGTACCTCGGGATGCTGTCCCGCGATACTTGACAGAACCACTGGATGCTGTACCTCGGTACCTCACAATACCTCTGGATGCTGTATCTCTGTACCTCACAGAACCTCTGGATGCTGTACCCCGATACCTCACAGTACCTCGGGATGCTGTACCTCGATACTTGTCAGAACCACTGGATGCTGTACCTCGGTACCTCACAATACCTCTGGATGCTGTACCTGAATACCTCACAGTACCTCTGGATGCTGTGCCTCTGGACATCACAGTACTTCTGGATGCTGTATCTCTGTACCTCACAGTACCTCTGGTTGCTGCGCCTCGATAACTCACAGCATCTCTGAATGCTGTACCTCTGTACCTCACTGTATCTCTGGATGCTGTACCTCAATACCTCACAGTACTTCTGGATGCTGTATCTCTGTACCTCACAGTACCTCTGGTTGCTGCGCCTCGATAACTCACAGCATCTCTGAATGCTGTACCTCTGTACCTCACTGTATCTCTGGATGCTGTACCTCAATACCTCACAGTACCTCTGGATGCTGTACCTCAATACCTGACAGTACATCTGGATGCTGTACCTCGATAACTCACTGTACCTCTGGATGCTGTACCGCGATAACTTTCAGTACCTCAGGATGCCGTACCTCAATGCCTGACAGTACCTCTGGATGCCATAACTCTGTACCTGACAGTATCTCTGCATGCTCTACCTCATACCTCACAGTACCTCTGGATGCTGTACCTCGAAACCTGTCAGTACCTCTGGATGTTGTCCCTCAGTACCTTACAGTACCTCTGGATGCTGTACCTCAGGATGTTGTACCTCAGTAGATGACAGTACATTTTAATGCTGTACCTCGGCACCTCACAGTACCTCTGGATGCTGTACATCGATACCTCACAGTGCCTCTGGAAGCTGTGCCTCGATACCTGACACTACGACTGGATGCTGTACCTCGATACCTCACAATACCTCTGCTTGCTGTACCTCAGTACCTCACAGTACCTCCTGATGCTGTACCTCGATAACTCACTGTACCTCTGGATGCTGTACCTCGGTACCTCACAGTACCTCTGGATGCTGTATCTTGATAATTCACTGTACCTCTAGATGCTGGACCTCGATAACTCACTGTACCTCTGGATGCTGTACCTCGATACCTTTCAGTCCCTCTGGATGCCGTACCTCGATACCTGACAGTACCTCTGGATGCCGTAACTCTGTACCTGACAGTATCTCTGGATGCAGTTCCTCTGGATGTTGTACCTCAGTACCTGACACTACCTTTTCATGCTGTACCTCTGTACCTCACAGTACCTCTGGATGCCGTACCTTGATACCTCACAGTGTCTCTGGATGCTGTACCTCGGTACCTCACAGTAACTTTAGATGCTGTACCTCTGTACCTCACAGTATCTCTGGATGATATACCTCGACACCTCACAGATCCTCTGGATGCTGTACCCCGATACCTCACAGTACCTCTGGATGCCGTACCTTGATACCTCACAGTGTCTCTGGATGCTGTACCTCGGTACCTCACAGTAACTTTAGATGCTGTACCTCTGTACCTCACAGTATCTCTGGATGATATACCTCGACACCTCACAGAACCTCTGGATGCTGCACCCCGATACCTCACAGTACCTCGGGATGCTGTACCTCGATACCTGACTGAACCACTTGATGCAGTACCTCGGTACCTCACAGTATCTCTGGATGCTGTACCTCAATATCTCACAGTACCTCGGGATGCTGTACCTCGATACTTGACAGAACCACTGGATGCTGTACCACGGTACCTCACAGTACCTCTGGATGCTGTACCCCGATGCCTCACAGTACCTCAGGATGCTGTACCTCGATATTTGACTGAACCACTGGATGCAGTACCTCGGTACCTCACAGTATCTCTGGATGCTGTACCTTAATATCTCACAGTACCTCGGGATGCTGTACCTCGATACTTGACAGAACCACTGGATGCTGTACCTCGGTACCTCACAGTACCTCTGGATGCTGTACCTCAATACCTCACAGTACCTCTGGATGCTGTACCTCTGGACATTACAGTACTTCTGGATGCTGTATCTCTGTACCTCACAGTACCTCTGGTTGTTGCGCCTCGATAACTCACAGTATCTCTGAATGCTGTACCTCTGTACCTCACAGTATCTCTGGATGCTGTACCTCAATACCTCACAGTACCTCTGGATGCTGTACCTCGGTACCTGACAGTACCTCTGGATGTTGTACCTCAGTACCTTACAGTACCTCTGGATGCAGTAACTCTGTGCTTCACAGTACCTCTGGATGTTGTACCTCAGTACCTCACAGTACCTCTGGATGCTGTACCTCTGTACATCACAGTACCTCTGGATGCTGTATCTCTGTACCTCACAGTACCTCTGCTTGCTGCGCCTCGATAACTCACAGTACCTCTGGATGCTGTACCTCTGTACCTCACAGTATCTCTGGATGCTGTACCTGACAACCTCACAGTACCTCTGGATGCCGTACTACGATACCTAACAGTGTCTCTGTATGCTGTACCTCGGTACCTCACAGTGCCTCTGGATGCTGTACCTCGATACCTCAGAATAACTCTGCTGGCTGTACCTCAGTACCTCACAGTAACTCCTGATGCTGTACCTCAATAAGACACTGTATCCCTGGATGCTGTACCTCGATAACTCACTGTATCTCTGGATGCTTTACCTCGATACCTTACAGTACCTCTGGATGCTTTACCTTGGTACTTCATGTACCTCTGGATGCTGTACCTCCATACCTCACAGTAACTCTTGAGGATGTACCTCTGTACCTCACAGTACCTCTGGATGCTGTACCTCGATACCTGACAGGAACACTGGTTGCTGCAACTCAGTATCTCACAGTACATCTGGATGCTGTAGCTCTGTACCTCACAGTAACTCCGGATGCTGTAACTCGATACCTCACAGTACCTCTGAAATGCTGTACCTCGATACCTGACAGTACCTCTGGTTGCTGCAACTTGGTATCTCACAGTACCTCTGGAAGCCGTACCTCAATACCTCACAGTACCTCTGGATGCTGTAGCTCTGTACCTCACAGTATCTCTGGATGCTGTATCTCTGTACCTCACAGTACCTCTGGTTGCTGCGCCTCGATACCTCATAGTACCTCTGGATGCTGTACGTCAGTAGCTGACAGTACCGCTTAATGCTGTACCTCTGTACCTCACAGTACCTCTTGATGCTGTACTTCGATACCTCACAGTACCTCTGGATGTTATACATCACAGTACTTCTGGATGCTGCACCTCGATACCTGAAAGTACCTCTGTATGCTGTACGTCAATACCTCACAGTACCTCTGGATGCTGTACCTCGATAACTGACAGTACCTCTGGATGTTGTACCTCAGTACCTTATGTTGCTCTGGATGCTGTAAATCTGTACCTCACAGTATCTCTGGATGCTGCACCTCTGTACCTCACAGTATCTCTGGATGCTGTAACTCAATACCTGAGAGTTCCGCTTAATGCTGTACCACAGTACCTCACAGGACCTCTGGATGTTGTACCTCAGTACATTACGTACCTCTGGATGCTGTAAATCTGTACCTCACAGTATCTCTGAATGTTGTACCTCAGTATCTTACAGTATCTCTGGATGCTGTACCTCAATACCTCACAGTACCTCTGGATGCTGTATCTCTGTACCTCACAATACCTCTTGTTGCTGCGCCTCGATAACTCACAGTACCTCTGGATGCTGTACCTCTGTACCTCACAGTATCTCTGGATGCTGTACCTCAATACCTCACAGTACCTCTGGATGCTGTACCTCGATACCTGACAGTACCTCTGGATGTTGTACCTCAGTACCTTACAGTACCTCTGGATGCTGTAACTCTGTACCTCACAGTACCTCTGGATGTTGTACCTCAGTACCTGACAGTACCACTAAATGCTGCACCTCTGTACCTAACAGTACCACTGGATTTTGTACCTCAATACCTCACAGTACCTCTGGATGCTGTACCTTAGTACCTTACAGTACCGCTTAATGCTGTACCTCTGTACCACAGTACCACCGGATTTTGTACCTCAATACCTCACAGTACCTCTGGATGCTGTAACTCTGTACCTCACAGTACCTCTGGATGTTGTACCTCAGTACCTTACAGTACATCTTTATGCTGTACCTCTGTACCTCACAGTACCACTGGATTTTGTACCTCAGTACCTCACAGTACCGCTGGATGTTGTACCTCAGTACCTGACAGTACCGCTTAATGCTGTACCTCTGTACCACAGTACCACCGGATTTTGTACCTCAATACCTCACAGTACCTCTGGATGCCGTACCTCGATACCTCACAGTGTCTCTGGATGCTATACCTCGGTACCTCACAGTAACTTTTGATGCTGCAGCTCTGTACCTCACAGTATCTCTGGATGCTGTACCTCAATATCTCACAGTACCTCGGGATGCTGTACCTCGATACTTGACAGAACCACTGGATGCTGTACCTCGGTACCTCACAGTACCTCTGGATGCTGTACCCCGATGCCTCACAGTACCTCAGGATGCTGTACCTCGATATTTGACTGAACCACTGGATGCAGTACCTCGGTACCTCACAGTATCTCTGGATGCTGTACCTTAATATCTCACAGTACCTCAGGATGCTGTACCTCGATACTTGACAGAACCACTGGATGCTGTACCTCGGTACCTCACAGTACCTCTGGATGCTGTACCTCAATACCTCACAGTGTCTCTGGATGCTGTACCTCGGTACCTCACAGTAACTTTTGATGCTGTACCTCTGTACCTCACAGTATCGCTGGATGATATACCTCGACACCTCACAGAATATCTGGATGCTGTACCCCAATACCTCAAAGTACCTCGGGATGCTGTACCTCGATACCTGACTGAACCACTGGATGCTGTACCTTGGTACCTCACAGTACCTCTGGATGTTGAACCTCAATATCTCACAGTACCTCAGGATGCTGTACCTCGATACTTGACAGAACCACTGGATGCTGTACCTCGGTACCTCACAGTACCTCTGGATGCTGTACCTCAATACCTCACAGTACCTCTGGATGCTGTATCTCTGTACCTCACAGTACATCTGGATGCTCTACCTTGGTACCTCACAGTACCTCTGGATGCTGTACCTCTGTACCTCACATTACCTCTGGATGCTGTACCTCGGTACCTCACAGTACCTCTGGATGCTGTACCTCTGTACCTCACAGTACCTCCGGATGCTGTACCTCAGTACCTTTCAGTACCTCTGTATGCTGTACCTCTGTACCTCACATTACCTCTGGATGCTGTACCTCGGTACCTCACAGTACCTCTGGATGCTGTACCTCTGTACCTCACAGTACCTCCGGATGCTGTACCTCAGTACCTTTCAGTACCTCTGTATGCTGTACCTCTGTACCTCACATTACCTCTGGATGTTGCACCTCAGTACCTCACAGTACCTCTGGATGCTGTACCTCAATACCTGGCAGTGTCTCTCGATGCTGTACCTCAATTCATCACAGTACCTCTGGATGCTGTACTTCTGTACCTCACAGTCCCTCTGAATGCTGTATCTCTGTACCTCACAGTACCTCTGGTTGCTGCGCGTCGATACCTCACAGTACCTCTGGATGATGTACCTCTGTACCTCACAGTATCTCTGTATGCTGGACCTCAATACCTCACAGTACCTCTGGATGCGGTACCTCGAAACCTGACAGTACCTCTGGATGTTGTAACTCAGTACGTCACAGTACCTCTGGATGCTGTACCTGACAACCTCACAGTACCACTGGGTGCAGTACTTCGATACCTAACAGTGTCTCTGTATGCTGTACCTCGGTACCACACAGTGCCTCTGGATGCTGTACCTCGATACCTCACAATAACTCTGCTGGCTGTACCTCTGTACCTCACAGTAACTCCTGATGCTGTACCTCAATAAGACACTGTATCCCTGGATGCTGTACCTCGATAACTCACTGTATCTCTGGATGCTTTACCTCGATACCTTACAGTACCTCTGGATGCTTTACCTTGGTACTTCACAGTACCTCTGGATGCTGTACCTCAATACCTCACAGTAACTCTTGAGGATGTACCTCTGTACCTCACAGTACCTCTGGATGCTGTACCTCGATACCTGACAGGAACACTGGTTGCTGCAACTCAGTATCTCACAGTACATCTGGATGCTGTAGCTCTGTACCTCACAGTAACTCCGGATGCTGTAACTCGATACCTCACAGTACCTCTGAAATGCTGTACCTCGATACCTGACAGTACCTCTGGTTGCTGCAACTTGGTATCTCACAGTACCTCTGGAAGCCGTACCTCAATACCTCACAGTACCTCTGGATGCTGTAGCTCTGTACCTCACAGTATCTCTGGATGCTGTATCTCTGTACCTCACAGTACCTCTGGTTGCTGCGCCTCGATACCTCACAGTACCTCTGGATGCTGTACGTCAGTAGCTGACAGTACCGCTTAATGCTGTACCTCTGTACCTCACAGTACCTCTTGATGCTGTACTTCGATACCTCACAGTACCTCTGGATGTTATACATCACAGTACTTCTGGATGCTGCACCTCGATACCTGAAAGTACCTCTGTATGCTGTACGTCAATACCTCACAGTACCTCTGGATGCTGTACCTCGATAACTGACAGTACCTCTGGATGTTGTACCTCAGTACCTTATGTTGCTCTGGATGCTGTAAATCTGTACCTCACAATACCTCTTGTTGCTGCGCCTCGATAACTCACAGTACCTCTGGATGCTGTACCTCTGTACCTCACAGTATCTCTGGATGCTGTACCTCAATACCTCACAGTACCTCTGGATGCTGTACCTCGATACCTGACAGTACCTCTGGATGTTGTACCTCAGTACCTTACAGTACCTCTGGATGCTGTAACTCTGTACCTCACAGTACCTCTGGATGTTGTACCTCAGTACCTGACAGTACCACTAAATGCTGCACCTCTGTACCTAACAGTACCACTGGATTTTGTACCTCAATACCTCACAGTACCTCTGGATGCTGTACCTTAGTACCTTACAGTACGGCTTAATGCTGTACCTCTGTACCACAGTACCACCGGATTTTGTACCTCAATACCTCACAGTAACTCTGGATGCTGTAACTCTGTACCTCACAGTACCTCTGGATGTTGTACCTCAGTACCTTACAGTACATCTTTATGCTGTACCTCTGTACCTCACAGTACCACTGGATTTTGTACCTCAGTACCTCACAGTACCGCTGGATGTTGTACCTCAGTACCTGACAGTACCGCTTAATGCTGTACCTCTGTACCACAGTACCACCGGATTTTGTACCTCAATACCTCACAGTACCTCTGGATGCCGTACCTCGATACCTCACAGTGTCTCTGGATGCTATACCTTGGTACCTCACAGTAACTTTTGATGCTGCAGCTCTGTACCTCACAGTATCTCTGGATGCTGTACCTCAATATCTCACAGTACCTCGGGATGCTGTACCTCGGTACCTCACAGTATCTCTGGATGCTGTACCTTAATATCTCACAGTACCTCGGGATGCTGTACCTCGATACTTGACAGAACCACTGGATGCTGTACCTCGGTACCTCACAGTACCTCTGGATGCTGTACCTCAATACCTCACAGTGTCTCTGGATGCTGTACCTCGGTACCTCACAGTAACTTTTGATGCTGTACCTCTGTACCTCACAGTATCGCTGGATGATATACCTCGACACCTCACAGAATATCTGGATGATTTACCCCAATACCTCAAAGTACCTCGGGATGCTGTACCTCGATACCTGACTGAACCACTGGATGCTGTACCTTGGTACCTCACAGTACCTCTGGATGTTGAACCTCAATATCTCACAGTACCTCAGGATGCTGTACCTCGATACTTGACAGAACCACTGGATGCTGTACCTCGGTACCTCACAGTACCTCTGGATGCTGTACCTCAATACCTCACAGTACCTCTGGATGCTGTATCTCTGTACCTCACAGTACATCTGGATGCTCTACCTTGGTACCTCACAGTACCTCTGAATGCTGTATCTCTGTACCTCACAGTACCTCTGGTTGCTGCGCGTCGATACCTCACAGTACCTCTGGATGATGTACCTCTGTACCTCACAGTATCTCTGTATGCTGGACCTCAATACCTCACAGTACCTCTGGATGCGGTACCTCGAAACCTGACAGTACCTCTGGATGTTGTAACTCAGTACGTCACAGTACCTCTGGATGCTGTACCTGACAACCTCACAGTACCACTGGGTGCAGTACTTCGATACCTAACAGTGTCTCTGTATGCTGTACCTCGGTACCACACAGTGCCTCTGGATGCTGTACCTCGATACCTCACAATAACTCTGCTGGCTGTACCTCTGTACCTCACAGTAACTCCTGATGCTGTACCTCAATAAGACACTGTATCCCTGGATGCTGTACCTCGATAACTCACTGTATCTCTGGATGCTTTACCTCGATACCTTACAGTACCTCTGGATGCTTTACCTTGGTACTTCACAGTACCTCTGGATGCTGTACCTCAATACCTCACAGTAACTCTTGAGGATGTACCTCTGTACCTCACAGTACCTCTGGATGCTGTACCTCGATACCTGACAGGAACACTGGTTGCTGCAACTCAGTATCTCACAGTACATCTGGATGCTGTAGCTCTGTACCTCACAGTAACTCCGGATGCTGTAACTCGATACCTCACAGTACCTCTGAAATGCTGTACCTCGATACCTGACAGTACCTCTGGTTGCTGCAACTTGGTATCTCACAGTACCTCTGGAAGCCGTACCTCAATACCTCACAGTACCTCTGGATGCTGTAGCTCTGTACCTCACAGTATCTCTGGATGCTGTATCTCTGTACCTCACAGTACCTCTGGTTGCTGCGCCTCGATACCTCACAGTACCTCTGGATGCTGTACGTCAGTAGCTGACAGTACCGCTTAATGCTGTACCTCTGTACCTCACAGTACCTCTTGATGCTGTACTTCGATACCTCACAGTACCTCTGGATGTTATACATCACAGTACTTCTGGATGCTGCACCTCGATACCTGAAAGTACCTCTGTATGCTGTACGTCAATACCTCACAGTACCTCTGGATGCTGTACCTCGATAACTGACAGTACCTCTGGATGTTGTACCTCAGTACCTTATGTTGCTCTGGATGCTGTAAATCTGTACCTCACAGTATCTCTGGATGTTGTACCTCAGTATCTTACAGTATCTCTGGATGCTGTACCTCAATGCCTCACAGTACCTCTGGATGCTGCACCTCTGTACCTCACAGTATCTCTGGATGCTGTACCTCAATAACTGAGAGTTCCGCTTAATGCTGTACCACAGTACCTCACAGGACCTCTGGATGTTGTACCACAGTACATTACGTACCTCTGGATGCTGTAAATCTGTACCTCACAGTATCTCTGAATGTTGTACCTCAGTATCTTACAGTATCTCTGGATGCTGTACCTCAATACCTCACAGTACCTCTGGATGCTGTATCTCTGTACCTCACAATACCTCTTGTTGCTGCGCCTCGATAACTCACAGTACCTCTGGATGCTGTACCTCTGTACCTCACAGTATCTCTGGATGCTGTACCTCAATACCTCACAGTACCTCTGGATGCTGTACCTCGATACCTGACAGTACCTCTGGATGTTGTACCTCAGTACCTTACAGTACCTCTGGATGCTGTAACTCTGTACCTCACAGTACCTCTGGATGTTGTTCCTCAGTACCTGACAGTACCACTAAATGCTGCACCTCTGTACCTAACAGTACCACTGGATTTTGTACCTCAATACCTCACAGTACCTCTGGATGCTGCACCTCTGTACCTCACAGTATCTCTGGATGCTGTACCTCAATACCTGAGAGTTCCGCTTAATGCTGTACCACAGTACCTCACAGGACCTCTGGATGTTGTACCTCAGTACCTGACAGTACCTTTTAATGCTTTACCTCTGTACCTCACAGTAACTCTCGATGCCGTACCTCAATACCTCACAGTGTCTCTGGATGCTGTACCTCGGTACCTCACAGTAACTTTTGATGCTGTACCTCTGTACCTCACAGTATCGCTGGATGATATACCTCGACACCTCACAGAACCCCTGGATGCTGTACCCCAATACCTCAAAGTACCTCGGGATGCTGTACCTCGATATCTGACTGAACCACTGGATGCTGTACCTTGGTACCTCACAGTACCTCTGGATGTTGTACCTCAATATCTCACAGTACCTCGGGATGCTGTACCTCGATACTTGACAGAACCACTGGATGCTGTACCTCGGTACCTCACAGTACCTCTGGATGCTGTACCTCAATACCTCACAGTACCTCTGGATGCTGTACCTCTGGACATCACAGTACTTCTGGATGCTGTATTTCTGTACCTCACAGTACCTCTGGTTGAAGCGCCTCCATAACTCACAGTATCTCTGAATGCTGTACCTCTGTACCTCACAGTATCTCTGGATGCTGTACCTCAATACCTAACAGTACCTCTGGATGCTGTATCTCTGTACCTCACAGTACCTCTGGTTGCTGCGCCTCGATAACTCACAGTACCTCTGGATGCTGTACCTCTGTACCTCACATTACCTCTGGATGCTGTACCTCTGTACCTCACAGTGTCTCTGGATGCCGTACCTCGGTACCTCACAGTACCTCTGGATGCTGTATCTCTGCACCTCACAGTACCTCTGTTTGCTGCGCCTCGATAACTCACAGTACCTCTGGATGCTGTACCTCTGTACCTCACAGTATCTCTGGATGCTGTACCTCAATACCTCACAGTACCTCTGGATGCTGTACCTCGATACCTGACAGTACCTCGGGATGTTGTATCTCAGTACCTTACAGTACCTCTGGATGCTGTAACTCTGTACCTCACAGTACCTCTGGATGTTGTACCTCAGTACCTTACAGTACATCTTTATGCTGTACCTCTGTACCTCACAGTACCACTGGATTTTGTACCTCAGTACCTCACAGTACCGCTGGATGTTGTACCTCAGTACCTGACAGTACCGCTTAATGCTGTACCTCTGTACCACAGTACCACCGGATTTAGTACCTCAATACCTCACAGTACCTCTGGATGCCGTACCTCGATACCTCACAGTGTCTCTGGATGCTATACCTCGGTACCTCACAGTAACTTTTGATGCTGCAGCTCTGTACCTCACAGTATATCTGGATGATATACCTCGACACCTCACAGAACCTCTGGATGCTGTACCCCGATACCTCACAGTACCTCGGGATGCTGTCCCTCGATACTTGACAGAACCACTGGATGCTGTACCTCGGTACCTCACAATACCTCTGGATGCTCTACCTCAATACCTCACAGTACCTCTGGATGCTGTGCCTCTGGACATCACAGTACTTCTGGATGCTGTATCTCTGTACCTCACAGTACCTCTGGTTGCTGCGCCTCGATAACTCACAGCATCTCTGAATGCTGTACCTCTGTACCTCACTGTATCTCTGGATGCTGTACCTCAATACCTCACAGTAGTTCTGGATGCTGTATCTCTGTACCTCACAGTACCTCTGGTTGCTGCGCCTCGATAACTCACAGCATCTCTGAATGCTGTACCTCTGTACCTCACTGTATCTCTGGATGCTGTACCTCAATACCTCACAGTACCTCTGGATGCTGTACTTTGATACCTCACAGTACCTCTGGATGTTATACATCACAGTACTTCTGGATGCTGCACCTCGATACCTGAAAGTACCTCTGTATGCTGTACGTCAATACCTCACAGTACCTCTGGATGCTGTACCTCGATAACTGACAGTACCTCTGGATGTTGTACCTCAGTACCTTATGTTGCTCTGGATGCTGTAAATCTGTACCTCACAGTATCTCTGGATGTTGTACCTCAGTATCTTACAGTATCTCTGGATGCTGTACCTCAATACCTCACAGTACCTCTGGATGCTGTACCTCTGGACATCACAGTACTTCTGGATGCTGTATTTCTGTACGTCACAGTACCTCTGGTTGAAGCGCCTCCATAACTCACAGTATCTCTGAATGCTGTACCTCTGTACCTCACAGTATCTCTGGATGCTGTACCTCAATACCTCACAGTACCTCTGGATGCTGTATCTCTGTACCTCACAGTACCTCTGGTTGCTGCGCCTCGATAACTCACAGTACCTCTGGATGCTGTACCTCTGTACCTCACATTACCTCTGGATGCTGTACCTCTGTACCTCACAGTGTCTCTGGATGCCGTACCTCGGTACCTCACAGTACCTCTGGATGCTGTATCTCTGTACCTCACAGTACCTCTGCTTGCTGCGCCTCAATAACTCACAGTACCTCTGGATGCTGTACCTCTGTACCTCACAGTATCTGTGGATGCTGTACCTCAATACCTCACAGTACCTCTGGATGCTGTACCTCGATACCTGACAGTACCTCGGGATGTTGTATCTCAGTACCTTACAGTACCTCTGGATGCTGTAACTCTGTACCTCACAGTACCTCTGGATGTTGTACCTCAGTACCTTACAGTACATCTTTATGCTATACCTCTGTACCTCACAGTACCACTGGATTTTGTACCTCAGTACCTCACAGTACCGCTGGATGTTGTACCTCAGTACCTGACAGTACCGCTTAATGCTGTATCTCTGTACCACAGTACCACCGGATTTTGTACCTCAATACCTCACAGTACCTCTGGATGCCGTACCTCGATACCTCACAGTGTCTCTGGATGCTATACCTCGGTACCTCACAGTAACTTTTGATGCTGCAGCTCTGTACCTCACAGTATATCTGGATGATATACCTCGACACCTCACAGAACCTCTGGATGCTGTACCCCGATACCTCACAGTACCTCGGGATGCTGTCCCTCGATACTTGACAGAACCACTGGATGCTGTACCTCGGTACCTCACAATACCTCTGGATGCTGTACCTCAATACCTCACAGTACCTCTGGATGCTGTGCCTCTGGACATCACAGTACTTCTGGATGCTGTATCTCTGTACCTCACAGTACCTCTGGTTGCTGCGCCTCGATAACTCACAGCATCTCTGAATGCTGTACCTCTGTACCTCACTGTATCTCTGGATGCTGTACCTCAATACCTCACAGTACTTCTGGATGCTGTATCTCTGTACCTCACAGTACCTCTGGTTGCTGCGCCTCGATACCTCACAGTACCTCTGGATGCTGTAGCTCTTTACCTCACAGTATCTCTGTATGCTGTACCTCAATAGCTCACAGTACCTCTGGATGCTGTAACTCGGTAACTGACAGTACCTCTGCATGTTATACCTCAGTACGTTACAGTACCGCTGGATGCTGTAACTCTGTACCTCACAGTACATCAGGATGTTGTACCTCAGTACCTCACAGTACCTCTGGATGTTGTACCTCAGTACCTCACAGTACCTCTGGATGCTGTACCTCAATACCTGACAGTACCTCTGGATGCTGTACCTCGATAACTCACAGCATCTTCGAATGCTGTACCTCTGTACCTCACTGTATCTCTGGATGCTGTACCTCAATACCTCACAGTACCTCTGGATGCTGTACCTCAATACCTGACAGTACCTCTGGATGCTGTACCTCGATAACTCACTGTACCTCTGGATGCTGTACCGCGATAACTTTCAGTACCTCTGGATGCCGTACCTCAATGCCTGACAGTACCTCTGGATGCTGTACCTCTGGATGTTGTACCTCAGTACATGACAGTACATTTTAATGCTGTACCTCAATACCTCACAGTACTTCTGGATGCTGTACCTCTGTACCTCACAGTGTCTCTGGATGCTGCGCCTCGATAACTCACAGTACCTCTGGATGCTGTACCTCTGTACCTCACAGTATCTCTGGATGCTGTACCTCAATACCTCACAGTACCTCTGGATGTTGTCCCTCAGTACCTTACAGTACCTCTGGATGCTGTACCTCTGGATGTTGTACCTCAGTACATGACGGTACATTTTAATGCTGTACCTCGGCACCTCACAGTACCTCTGGATGCTGTACATCGATACCTCACAGTGCCTCTGGAAGCTGTGCCTCGATACCTGACACTACGACTGGATGCTGTAACTCGATACCTCACAATACCTCTGCTGGCTGTACCTCAGTACCTCACAGTACCTCCTGATGCTGTACCTCGATAACTCACTGTACCTCTGGATGCTGTACCTCGGTACCTCACAGTACCTCTGGATGCTGTACCTTGATAATTCACTGTACCTCTAGATGCTGGACCTCGATAACTCACTGTACCTCTGGATGCTGTACCTCGATACCTTTCAGTCCCTCTGGATGCCGTACCTCGATACCTGACAGTACCTCTGGATGCCGTAACTCTGTACCTGACAGTATCTCTGGATGCAGTTCCTCTGGATGTTGTACCTCAGTACCTGACACTACCTTTTCATGCTGTACCTCTGTACCTCACAGTACCTCTGGATGCCGTACCTTGATACCTCACAGTGTCTCTGGATGCTGTACCTCGGTACCTCACAGTAACTTTAGATGCTGTACCTCTGTACCTCACAGTATCTCTGGATGATATACCTCGACACCTCACAGATCCTCTGGATGCTGTACCCCGATACCTCACAGTACCTCGGGATGCTGTACCTCGATACCTGACTGAACCACTTGATGCAGTACCTCGGTACCTCACAGTACCTCTGGATGCTGTACCTTAATATCTCACAGTACCTCGGGATGCTGTACCTCGATACTTGACAGAACCACTGGATGCTGTACCTCGGTACCTCACAGTACCTCTGGATGCTGTACCCCGATGCCTCACAGTACCTCAGGATGCTGTACCTCGATATTTGACTGAACCACTGGATGCAGTACCTCGGTTCCTCACAGTATCTCTGGATGCTGTACCTTAATATCTCACAGTACCTCGGGATGCTGTACCTCGATACTTGACAGAACCACTGGATGCTGTACCTCGGTACCTCACAGTACCTCTGGATGCTGTACCTCAATACCTCACAGTACCTCTGGATGCTGTACCTCTGGACATTACAGTGCTTCTGGATGCTGTATCTCTGTACCTCACAGTACCTCTGGTTGCTGCGCCTCGATAACTCACAGTATCTCTGAAAGCTGTACCTCTGTACCTCACAGTATCTCTGGATGCTGTACCTCAATACCTCACAGTACCTCTGGATGCTGTACCTCGGTACCTGACAGTACCTTTGGATGTTGTACCTCAGTACCTTACAGTACCTCTGGATGCTGTAACTCTGTGCTTCACAGTACCTCTGGATGTTGTACCTCAGTACCTTACAGTATCTCTGGATGCTGTACCTCAATACCTCACAGTACCTCTTGATGCTGTACCTCTGTACATCACAGTACCTCTGGATGCTGTATCTCTGTACCTCACAGTACCTCTGCTTGCTGCGCCTCGATAACTCACAGTACCTCTGGATGCTGTACCTCTGTACCTCACAGTATCTCTGGATGCTGTACCTCAATACCTCACAGTACCTCTGGATGCTGTATCTCGATTCCTGACAGTACCTCTGGATGTTGTATCTCAGTACCTTACAGTACCTCTGGATGCTGTAACTCTGTACCTCACAGTACCTCTGGATGCTGTACCTCGATACCTGACAGTACCTCTGGATGTTGTACCTCAGTACCTTACAGTACCTCTGGATGCTGTAACTCTGTACCTCACAGTACCTCTGGATGTTGTACATCAGTACCTGACAGTACCACTAAATGCTGCACCTCTGTACCTAACAGTACCACTGGATTTTGTACCTCAATACCTCACAGTACCTCTGGATGCTGTACCTTGTTAACTCACTGTACCTCTGTATGCTGTACCTCGATACCTCACAGTAACTCTTGATGCTGTACCTCTGTACATCACAGTACCTCTGGATGCTGTATCTCTGTACCTCACAGTACCTCTGGTTGCTGCGCCTCGATAACTCACAGTACCTCTGGATGCTGTACCTCTGTACCTCACATTACCTCTGGATGCTGTACCTCTGTACCTCACAGTGTCTCTGGATGCCGTACCTCGGTACCTCACAGTACCTCTGGATGCTGTATCTCTGCACCTCACAGTACCTCTGTTTGCTGCGCCTCGATAACTCACAGTACCTCTGGATGCTGTACCTCTGTACCTCACAGTATCTCTGGATGCTGTACCTCAATACCTCACAGTACCTCTGGATGCTGTACCTCGATACCTGACAGTACCTCGGGATGTTGTATCTCAGTACCTTACAGTACCTCTGGATGCTGTAACTCTGTACCTCACAGTACCTCTGGATGTTGTACCTCAGTACCTTACAGTACATCTTTATGCTGTACCTCTGTACCTCACAGTACCACTGGATTTTGTACCTCAGTACCTCACAGTACCGCTGGATGTTGTACCTCAGTACCTGACAGTACCGCTTAATGCTGTACCTCTGTACCACAGTACCACCGGATTTAGTACCTCAATACCTCACAGTACCTCTGGATGCCGTACCTCGATACCTCACAGTGTCTCTGGATGCTATACCTCGGTACCTCACAGTAACTTTTGATGCTGCAGCTCTGTACCTCACAGTATATCTGGATGATATACCTCGACACCTCACAGAACCTCTGGATGCTGTACCCCGATACCTCACAGTACCTCGGGATGCTGTCCCTCGATACTTGACAGAACCACTGGATGCTGTACCTCGGTACCTCACAATACCTCTGGATGCTCTACCTCAATACCTCACAGTACCTCTGGATGCTGTGCCTCTGGACATCACAGTACTTCTGGATGCTGTATCTCTGTACCTCACAGTACCTCTGGTTGCTGCGCCTCGATAACTCACAGCATCTCTGAATGCTGTACCTCTGTACCTCACTGTATCTCTGGATGCTGTACCTCAATACCTCACAGTAGTTCTGGATGCTGTATCTCTGTACCTCACAGTACCTCTGGTTGCTGCGCCTCGATAACTCACAGCATCTCTGAATGCTGTACCTCTGTACCTCACTGTATCTCTGGATGCTGTACCTCAATACCTCACAGTACCTCTGGATGCTGTACTTTGATACCTCACAGTACCTCTGGATGTTATACATCACAGTACTTCTGGATGCTGCACCTCGATACCTGAAAGTACCTCTGTATGCTGTACGTCAATACCTCACAGTACCTCTGGATGCTGTACCTCGATAACTGACAGTACCTCTGGATGTTGTACCTCAGTACCTTATGTTGCTCTGGATGCTGTAAATCTGTACCTCACAGTATCTCTGGATGTTGTACCTCAGTATCTTACAGTATCTCTGGATGCTGTACCTCAATACCTCACAGTACCTCTGGATGCTGTACCTCTGGACATCACAGTACTTCTGGATGCTGTATTTCTGTACGTCACAGTACCTCTGGTTGAAGCGCCTCCATAACTCACAGTATCTCTGAATGCTGTACCTCTGTACCTCACAGTATCTCTGGATGCTGTACCTCAATACCTCACAGTACCTCTGGATGCTGTATCTCTGTACCTCACAGTACCTCTGGTTGCTGCGCCTCGATAACTCACAGTACCTCTGGATGCTGTACCTCTGTACCTCACATTACCTCTGGATGCTGTACCTCTGTACCTCACAGTGTCTCTGGATGCCGTACCTCGGTACCTCACAGTACCTCTGGATGCTGTATCTCTGTACCTCACAGTACCTCTGCTTGCTGCGCCTCAATAACTCACAGTACCTCTGGATGCTGTACCTCTGTACCTCACAGTATCTGTGGATGCTGTACCTCAATACCTCACAGTACCTCTGGATGCTGTACCTCGATACCTGACAGTACCTCGGGATGTTGTATCTCAGTACCTTACAGTACCTCTGGATGCTGTAACTCTGTACCTCACAGTACCTCTGGATGTTGTACCTCAGTACCTTACAGTACATCTTTATGCTATACCTCTGTACCTCACAGTACCACTGGATTTTGTACCTCAGTACCTCACAGTACCGCTGGATGTTGTACCTCAGTACCTGACAGTACCGCTTAATGCTGTATCTCTGTACCACAGTACCACCGGATTTTGTACCTCAATACCTCACAGTACCTCTGGATGCCGTACCTCGATACCTCACAGTGTCTCTGGATGCTATACCTCGGTACCTCACAGTAACTTTTGATGCTGCAGCTCTGTACCTCACAGTATATCTGGATGATATACCTCGACACCTCACAGAACCTCTGGATGCTGTACCCCGATACCTCACAGTACCTCGGGATGCTGTCCCTCGATACTTGACAGAACCACTGGATGCTGTACCTCGGTACCTCACAATACCTCTGGATGCTGTACCTCAATACCTCACAGTACCTCTGGATGCTGTGCCTCTGGACATCACAGTACTTCTGGATGCTGTATCTCTGTACCTCACAGTACCTCTGGTTGCTGCGCCTCGATAACTCACAGCATCTCTGAATGCTGTACCTCTGTACCTCACTGTATCTCTGGATGCTGTACCTCAATACCTCACAGTACTTCTGGATGCTGTATCTCTGTACCTCACAGTACCTCTGGTTGCTGCGCCTCGATACCTCACAGTACCTCTGGATGCTGTAGCTCTTTACCTCACAGTATCTCTGTATGCTGTACCTCAATAGCTCACAGTACCTCTGGATGCTGTAACTCGGTAACTGACAGTACCTCTGCATGTTATACCTCAGTACGTTACAGTACCGCTGGATGCTGTAACTCTGTACCTCACAGTACATCAGGATGTTGTACCTCAGTACCTCACAGTACCTCTGGATGTTGTACCTCAGTACCTCACAGTACCTCTGGATGCGGTACCTCAATACCTGACAGTACCTCTGGATGCTGTACCTCGATAACTCACAGCATCTCCGAATGCTGTACCTCTGTACCTCACTGTATCTCTGGATGCTGTACCTCAATACCTCACAGTACCTCTGGATGCTGTACCTCAATACCTGACAGTACCTCTGGATGCTGTACCTCGATAACTCACTGTACCTCTGGATGCTGTACCGCGATAACTTTCAGTACCTCTGGATGCCGTACCTCAATGCCTGACAGTACCTCTGGATGCTGTACCTCTGGATGTTGTACCTCAGTACATGACAGTACATTTTAATGCTGTACCTCAATACCTCACAGTACTTCTGGATGCTGTACCTCTGTACCTCACAGTGTCTCTGGATGCTGCGCCTCGATAACTCACAGTACCTCTGGATGCTGTACCTCTGTACCTCACAGTATCTCTGGATGCTGTACCTCAATACCTCACAGTACCTCTGGATGTTGTCCCTCAGTACCTTACAGTACCTCTGGATGCTGTACCTCTGGATGTTGTACCTCAGTACATGACGGTACATTTTAATGCTGTACCTCGGCACCTCACAGTACCTCTGGATGCTGTACATCGATACCTCACAGTGCCTCTGGAAGCTGTGCCTCGATACCTGACACTACGACTGGATGCTGTACCTCGATACCTCACAATACCTCTGCTGGCTGTACCTCAGTACCTCACAGTACCTCCTGATGCTGTACCTCGATAACTCACTGTACCTCTGGATGCTGTACCTCGGTACCTCACAGTACCTCTGGATGCTGTACCTTGATAATTCACTGTACCTCTAGATGCTGGACCTCGATAACTCACTGTACCTCTGGATGCTGTACCTCGATACCTTTCAGTCCCTCTGGATGCCGTACCTCGATACCTGACAGTACCTCTGGATGCCGTAACTCTGTACCTGACAGTATCTCTGGATGCAGTTCCTCTGGATGTTGTACCTCAGTACCTGACACTACCTTTTCATGCTGTACCTCTGTACCTCACAGTACCTCTGGATGCCGTACCTTGATACCTCACAGTGTCTCTGGATGCTGTACCTCGGTACCTCACAGTAACTTTAGATGCTGTACCTCTGTACCTCACAGTATCTCTGGATGATATACCTCGACACCTCACAGATCCTCTGGATGCTGTACCCCGATACCTCACAGTACCTCGGGATGCTGTACCTCGATACCTGACTGAACCACTTGATGCAGTACCTCGGTACCTCACAGTACCTCTGGATGCTGTACCTTAATATCTCACAGTACCTCGGGATGCTGTACCTCGATACTTGACAGAACCACTGGATGCTGTACCTCGGTACCTCACAGTACCTCTGGATGCTGTACCCCGATGCCTCACAGTACCTCAGGATGCTGTACCTCGATATTTGACTGAACCACTGGATGCAGTACCTCGGTTCCTCACAGTATCTCTGGATGCTGTACCTTAATATCTCACAGTACCTCGGGATGCTGTACCTCGATACTTGACAGAACCACTGGATGCTGTACCTCGGTACCTCACAGTACCTCTGGATGCTGTACCTCAATACCTCACAGTACCTCTGGATGCTGTACCTCTGGACATTACAGTGCTTCTGGATGCTGTATCTCTGTACCTCACAGTACCTCTGGTTGCTGCGCCTCGATAACTCACAGTATCTCTGAAAGCTGTACCTCTGTACCTCACAGTATCTCTGGATGCTGTACCTCAATACCTCACAGTACCTCTGGATGCTGTACCTCGGTACCTGACAGTACCTTTGGATGTTGTACCTCAGTACCTTACAGTACCTCTGGATGCTGTAACTCTGTGCTTCACAGTACCTCTGGATGTTGTACCTCAGTACCTTACAGTATCTCTGGATGCTGTACCTCAATACCTCACAGTACCTCTTGATGCTGTACCTCTGTACATCACAGTACCTCTGGATGCTGTATCTCTGTACCTCACAGTACCTCTGCTTGCTGCGCCTCGATAACTCACAGTACCTCTGGATGCTGTACCTCTGTACCTCACAGTATCTCTGGATGCTGTACCTCAATACCTCACAGTACCTCTGGATGCTGTATCTCGATTCCTGACAGTACCTCTGGATGTTGTATCTCAGTACCTTACAGTACCTCTGGATGCTGTAACTCTGTACCTCACAGTACCTCTGGATGCTGTACCTCGATACCTGACAGTACCTCTGGATGTTGTACCTCAGTACCTTACAGTACCTCTGGATGCTGTAACTCTGTACCTCACAGTACCTCTGGATGTTGTACATCAGTACCTGACAGTACCACTAAATGCTGCACCTCTGTACCTAACAGTACCACTGGATTTTGTACCTCAATACCTCACAGTACCTCTGGATGCTGTACCTTGTTAACTCACTGTACCTCTGTATGCTGTACCTCGATACCTCACAGTAACTCTTGATGCTTTACCTCTGTACCTCACAGTATCTCTGGATGATATACCTCAACACCTCACAGTACCTCTGGATGCTGTACCTCTGAACATCACAGTACCTCTGGATGCTGTACCTCAGTACATCACAGTACCTCTGGTTGCTGCGCCTCGATAACTCACAGTACCTCTGCATGCTGTACCTCTGTACCTCACAGTATCTCTGGATGCTGTACCTCAATACCTCACAGTAACTCTGGATGCTGTACCTCGATAACTGACAGTACCTCTGGATGTTGTACCTCAGTACCTTATGTACCTCTGGATGCTGTAAATCTGTCCCTCACAGTATCTCTGGATGCTGTACCTCAATACATCACAGTACCTCTGGATGCTGTACCTCTGTACATCACAGTACCTCTGGTTGCGACACCTCGATACCTCACAGTTCCTCTAGATGCTGCACCTCGATACCTGACAGTACCTCTGGATGCCGTACCTCGATACCTCACAGTACCTCTGTATGCTGTACCTCTGTACCTCACATTACCTCTGGATGTTGCACCTTAGTACCTCACAGTACCTCTGGATGTTGTACCTCAGTACCTGACAGTACCTTTTAATGCTGTACCTCTGTACCTCACAGTACCTCTGGATGCTCTATCTCTGTACCTCTCAGTCCCTCAGGTTGCCGCGCCTCGATAACGCACAGTACCTCTGGATGCAGTACCTCTGTACCTCACATTCCTCTGGATGCTGTACCTCGGTTCCTCACAGTACCTCTGGATGCTGTACCACTGTACCTCACAGGACCTCTGGATGTTGTACCTCAGTACCTGACAGTAACTTTTAACGCTGCACCTCTGTACCTCACAGTACCTCTGGATGCCGTACCTCAATACCTCACAGTGTCTCTGGATGCTGTACCTCCGTACCTCACAGTAACTTTTGATGCAGTACCTCTGTACCTCACAGAATCTCTGGATGATATACCTCGACACCTCACAGAACCTCTGGATGCTGTACCCCGATACCTCACAGTACCTCGGGATGCTGTACCTCGATATCTGACTGAACCACTGGATGCAGTACCTTGGTACCTCACAGTATCTCTGGATGCTGTACCTTAATATCTCACAGTACCTCGGGATGCTGTACTTCGATACTTGACAGAACCACTGGATGCTGTACCTCGGTACCTCACATTACCTCTGGATGCTGTACCTCAATACCCCACAGTACCTCTGGATGCTGTACCTCTGGACATTACAGTACTTCTGGATGCTGTATCTCTGTACCTCACAGTATCTCCGGTTGCTGCGCCTCGATAACTCACAGTATCTCTGAATGCTGTACCTCTGTACCTCACAGTATCTCTGGATGCTGTACCTCAATACCTCACAGTACCTCTGGATGCTGTACCTCGGTACCTGACAGTACCTCTGGATGTTGTACCTCAGTACCTTACAGTACCTCTGGATGCTGTAACTCTGTACTTCACAGTAACTCTGGATGTTGTACCTCAGTACCTTACAGTATCTCTGGATGCTGTACCTCAATACCTCACAGTACCTCTGGATGCTGTACCTCTGTACATCACAGTACCGCTGGATGCTGTATCTCTGTACCTCACAGTACATCTGGTTGCTGCGCCTCGATAACTCACAGTACCTCTGGATTCTGTACCTCTGTACCTCACAGTACCTCTGGATGCTGTACCTCGATACCTCACATTGTCTCTGGATGCTGTACCTCGGTACCTCACAGTACCTCTGGATGCTGTATCTCTGTACCTCACAGTACCTCTGCTTGCTGCGCCTCGATAACTCACAGTACCTCTGGATGCTGTACCTCTGTACCTCACAGTATCTCTGGATGCTGTACCTCAATACCTCACAGTACCTCTGGATGCTGTACCTCGATTCCTGACAGTACCTCTGGATGTTGTATCTCAGTACCTTACAGTACCTCTGGATGCTGTAACTCTGTACCTCACAGTACCTCTGGATGTTGTATCTCAGTACCTTACAGTACCTCTGGATGCTGTAGCTCTGTACCTCACAGTACCTCTGGATGTTGTACCTCAGTACCTTATGTACCTCTGGATGCTGTAAATCTGTACCTCACAGTATCTCTGGATGTTGTACCTCAGTATCTTACAGTATCTCTGGATGCTGTACCTCAATACCTCACAGTACCTCTGGATGCTGTATCTCTGTACTTCACAATACCTCTGGTTGCTGCGCCTCGATAACTCACAGTACCTCTGGATGCTGTACCTCTGTACCTCACAGTATCTCTGGATGATGTACTTCAATCCCTCACAGTAACTCTGGATGCTGTACCTCGATACCTGACAGTACCTCTGGATGTTGTACCTCAGTACCTTACAGTACCTCTGGATGCTGTAACTCTGTACCTCACATTCCTCTGGATGCTGTACCTCGGTTCCTCACAGTACCTCTGGATGCTGTACCACTGTACCTCACAGGACCTCTGGATGTTGTACCTCAGTACCTGACAGTAACTTTTAACGCTGCACCTCTGTACCTCACAGTACCTCTGGATGCCGTACCTCAATACCTCACAGTGTCTCTGGATGCTGTACCTCCGTACCTCACAGTAACTTTTGATGCAGTACCTCTGTACCTCACAGAATCTCTGGATGATATACCTCGACACCTCACAGAACCTCTGGATGCTGTACCCCGATACCTCACAGTACCTCGGGATGCTGTACCTCGATATCTGACTGAACCACTGGATGCAGTACCTTGGTACCTCACAGTATCTCTGGATGCTGTACCTTAATATCTCACAGTACCTCGGGATGCTGTACTTCGATACTTGACAGAACCACTGGATGCTGTACCTCGGTACCTCACATTACCTCTGGATGCTGTACCTCAATACCCCACAGTACCTCTGGATGCTGTACCTCTGGACATTACAGTACTTCTGGATGCTGTATCTCTGTACCTCACAGTATCTCCGGTTGCTGCGCCTCGATAACTCACAGTATCTCTGAATGCTGTACCTCTGTACCTCACAGTATCTCTGGATGCTGTACCTCAATACCTCACAGTACCTCTGGATGCTGTACCTCGGTACCTGACAGTACCTCTGGATGTTGTACCTCAGTACCTTACAGTACCTCTGGATGCTGTAACTCTGTACTTCACAGTAACTCTGGATGTTGTACCTCAGTACCTTACAGTATCTCTGGATGCTGTACCTCAATACCTCACAGTACCTCTGGATGCTGTACCTCTGTACATCACAGTACCGCTGGATGCTGTATCTCTGTACCTCACAGTACATCTGGTTGCTGCGCCTCGATAACTCACAGTACCTCTGGATTCTGTACCTCTGTACCTCACAGTACCTCTGGATGCTGTACCTCGATACCTCACATTGTCTCTGGATGCTGTACCTCGGTACCTCACAGTACCTCTGGATGCTGTATCTCTGTACCTCACAGTACCTCTGCTTGCTGCGCCTCGATAACTCACAGTACCTCTGGATGCTGTACCTCTGTACCTCACAGTATCTCTGGATGCTGTACCTCAATACCTCACAGTACCTCTGGATGCTGTACCTCGATTCCTGACAGTACCTCTGGATGTTGTATCTCAGTACCTTACAGTACCTCTGGATGCTGTAACTCTGTACCTCACAGTACCTCTGGATGTTGTATCTCAGTACCTTACAGTACCTCTGGATGCTGTAGCTCTGTACCTCACAGTACCTCTGGATGTTGTACCTCAGTACCTTATGTACCTCTGGATGCTGTAAATCTGTACCTCACAGTATCTCTGGATGTTGTACCTCAGTATCTTACAGTATCTCTGGATGCTGTACCTCAATACCTCACAGTACCTCTGGATGCTGTATCTCTGTACTTCACAATACCTCTGGTTGCTGCGCCTCGATAACTCACAGTACCTCTGGATGCTGTACCTCTGTACCTCACAGTATCTCTGGATGATGTACTTCAATCCCTCACAGTAACTCTGGATGCTGTACCTCGATACCTGACAGTACCTCTGGATGTTGTACCTCAGTACCTTACAGTACCTCTGGATGCTGTAACTCTGTACCTCACAGTACCTCTGGATGTTGTACCTCAGTACCTGACAGTACCGCTAAATGCTGCACCTCTGTACCTAACAGTACCATTGGATTTTGTACCTCAATACCTGACAGTACCTCTGGATGCTGTACCTTGATAACTCACTGTACCTCTGGATGCTGTACCTCGATACCTCACAGTAACTCTTGATGCTTTACCTCTGTACCTCACAGTATCTCTGGATGATATACCTCAACACCTCACAGTACCTCTGGATGCTGTACCTCTGTACATCACAGTACCTCTGGATGCTGTATCTCTGTACCTCACAGTACCTCTGGTTGCTGCGCTTCGATAAATCACAGTACCTCTGGATACTGTACCTCTGTACCTCACAGTATCTCTGGATGCTGTACCTCAATACCTCACAGTAACTCTGGATGCTGTACCTCGATAACTGACAGTACCTCTGGATGTTGTACCTCAGTACCTTATGTACCTCTGGATGCTGTAAATCTGTACCTCACAGTATCTCTGGATGCTGTACCTCAATACCTCACAGTACCTCTGGATGCTGTACCTCTGTACATCACAGTACCGCTGGATGCTGTATCTCTGTACCTCACAGTACCTCTGGTTGCTGCGCCTCGATAACTCACAGTACCTCTGGATTCTGTACCTCTGTACCTCACAGTACCTCTGGATGCTGTATCTATGTACCTCACAGTACCTCTGCTTGCTGCTCCTCGACAACTCACAGTACCTCTGGATGCTGTACCTCAATACCTCACAGTACCTCTGGATGCTGTACCTCGATTCCTGACAGTACCTCTGGATGTTGTATCTCAGTACCTTACAGTACCTCTGGATGCTGTAACTCTGTACCTCACAGTACCTCTGGATCTTGTATCTCAGTACCGTACAGTACCTCTGGATGCTGTAGCTCTGTACCTCACAGTACCTCTGGATGTTGTACCTCAGTACCTTATGTACCTCAGGATGCTGTAAATCTGTACCTCACAGTATCTCTGGATGTTGTACCTCAGTATCTTACAGTATCTCTGGATACTGTACCTCAATACCTCACAGTACCTCTGGATGCTGTATGTCTGTACTTCACAGTATCTCTGGTTGCTGCGCCTCGATAACTCACAGTACCTCTGGATGCTGTACCTCTGTACCTCACAGTATCTCTGGATGATGTACTTCAATACCTCACAGTACCTCTGGATGCTGTACCTCGATACCTGACAGTACCTCTGGATGTTGTACCTCAGTACCTTACAGTACCTCTGGATGCTGTAACTCTGTACCTCACAGTACCTCTGGATGTTGTACCTCAGTACCTGACAGTACCGCTAAATGCTGCACCTCTGTACCTAACAGTACCACTGGATTTTGTAACTCAATACCTCACAGTACCTCTGGATGCTGTACCTTGATAACTCTCTGTACCTCTGGATGCTGTACCTCGATACCTCACAGTAACACTTGATGCTTTACCTCTGTACCTCGCAGTATCTCTGGATGATATACCTCAACACCTAACAGTACCACTGGATGCTGTACCTCTGTACATCACAGTACCTCTGGATGCTGTATCTCTGTAATTAACAGTACCTCTGGTTGCTGCGCTTCGATAAATCACAGTACCTCTGGATGCTGTACCTCTGTACCTCACAGTATCTCTGGATGCTGTACCTCAATACCTCACAGTAACTCTGGATGCTGTACCTCGATAACTGACAGTACCTCTGGATGTTGTACCTCTGTACCTTACTGTCCCTCTGTATGCTGTACCTCTGTACCTCACATTACCTCTGGATGTTGCACCTCAGTACCTGACAGTACCTTTTAATGCTGTACCTCTGTACCTCACAGTACCTCTGGATGCTCTATCTCTGTACCTCTCAGTACCTCAGGTTGCCGCTCCTCGATAACGCACAGTACCTCTGGATGCAGTACCTCTGTACCTCACATTACCTCTGGATGCTGTACCTCGGTTCCTCACAGTACCTCTGGATGCTGTACCTCAGTACCTGACAGTAACTTTTAACGCTGTACCTCTGTACCTCACAGTACCTCTGGATGCCGTACCTCAATACCTCACAGTGTCTCTGGATGCTGTACCTCCGTACCTCACAGTAACTTTTGATGCAGTACCTCTGTACCTCACAGTATCTCTGGATGATATACCTCGACACCTCACAGAACCTCTGGATGCTGTACCCCGATACCTCACAGTACCTCGGGATGCTGTACCTCGATATCTGACTGAACCACTGGATGCAGTACCTTGGTACCTCACAGTATCTCTGGATGCTGTACCTTAATATCTCACAGTACCTCGGGATGCTGTACTTCGATACTTGACAGAACCACTGGATGCTGTACCTCGGTACCTCACATTACCTCTGGATGCTGTACCTCAATACCCCACAGTACCTCTGGATGCTGTACCTCTGGACATTACAGTACTTCTGGATGCTGTATCTCTGTACCTCACAGTACCTCCGGTTGCTGCGCCTCGATAACTCACAGTATCTCTGAATGCTGTACCTCTGTACCTCACAGTATCTCTGGATGCTGTACCTCAATACCTCACAGTACCTCTGGATGCTGTACCTCGGTACCTGACAGTACCTCTGGATGTTGTACCTCAGTACCTTACAGTACCTCTGGATGCTGTAACTCTGTACTTCACAGTACCTCTGGATGTTGTACCTCAGTACCTTACAGTATCTCTGGATGCTGTACCTCAATACCTCACTGTACCTCTGGATGCTGTACCTCTGTACATCACAGTACCGCTGGATGCTGTATCTCTGTACCTCACAGTACATCTGGTTGCTGCGCCTCGATAACTCACAGTACCTCTGGATTCTGTACCTCTGTACCTCACAGTACCTCTGGATGCTGCACCTTGATAACTCACTGTACCTCTGGATGCTGTACCTCGATATCTCACAGTAACTCTTGATGCTTTACCTCTGTACCTCACAGTATCTCTGGATGATATACCTCAACACCTCACAGTACCTCTGGATGCTGTACCTCTGAACATCACAGTACCTCTGGATGCTGTACCTCAGTACATCACAGTACCTCTGGTTGCTGCGCCTCGATAACTCACAGTACCTCTGCATGCTGTACCTCTGTACCTCACAGTATCTCTGGATGCTGTACCTCAATACCTCACAGTAACTCTGGATGCTGTACCTCGATAACTGACAGTACCTCTGGATGTTGTACCTCAGTACCTTATGTACCTCTGGATGCTGTAAATCTGTCCCTCACAGTATCTCTGGATGCTGTACCTCAATACATCACAGTACCTCTGGATGCTGTACCTCTGTACATCACAGTACCTCTGGTTGCGACACCTCGATACCTCACAGTTCCTCTAGATGCTGCACCTCGATACCTGACAGTACCTCTGGATGCCGTACCTCGATACCTCACAGTACCTCTGTATGCTGTACCTCTGTACCTCACATTACCTCTGGATGTTGCACCTTAGTACCTCACAGTACCTCTGGATGTTGTACCTCAGTACCTGACAGTACCTTTTAATGCTGTACCTCTGTACCTCACAGTACCTCTGGATGCTCTATCTCTGTACCTCTCAGTACCTCAGGTTGCCGCGCCTCGATAACGCACAGTACCTCTGGATGCAGTACCTCTGTACCTCACATTACCTCTGGATGCTGTACCTCGGTTCCTCACAGTACCTCTGGATGCTGTACCACTGTACCTCACAGGACCTCTGGATGTTGTACCTCAGTACCTGACAGTAACTTTTAACGCTGTACCTCTGTACCTCACAGTACCTCTGGATGCCGTACCTCAATACCTCACAGTGTCTCTGGATGCTGTACCTCCGTACCTCACAGTAACTTTTGATGCAGTACCTCTGTACCTCACAGTATCTCTGGATGATATACCTCGACACCTCACAGAACCTCTGGATGCTGTACCCCGATACCTCACAGTACCTCGGGATGCTGTACCTCGATATCTGACTGAACCACTGGATGCAGTACCTTGGTACCTCACAGTATCTCTGGATGCTGTACCTTAATATCTCACAGTACCTCGGGATGCTGTACTTCGATACTTGACAGAACCACTGGATGCTGTACCTCGGTACCTCACATTACCTCTGGATGCTGTACCTCAATACCCCACAGTACCTCTGGATGCTGTACCTCTGGACATTACAGTACTTCTGGATGCTGTATCTCTGTACCTCACAGTACCTCCGGTTGCTGCGCCTCGATAACTCACAGTATCTCTGAATGCTGTACCTCTGTACCTCACAGTATCTCTGGATGCTGTACCTCAATACCTCACAGTACCTCTGGATGCTGTACCTCGGTACCTGACAGTACCTCTGGATGTTGTACCTCAGTACCTTACAGTACCTCTGGATGCTGTAACTCTGTACTTCACAGTACCTCTGGATGTTGTACCTCAGTACCTTACAGTATCTCTGGATGCTGTACCTCAATACCTCACAGTACCTCTGGATGCTGTACCTCTGTACATCACAGTACCGCTGGATGCTGTATCTCTGTACCTCACAGTACCTCTGGTTGCTGCGCCTCGATAACTCACAGTACCTCTGGATTCTGTACCTCTGTACCTCACAGTATCTCTGGATGCTGTACCTCAATACCTCACAGTACCTCTGGATGCTGTACCTCGATTCCTGACAGTACCTCTGGATGTTGTATCTCAGTACCTTACAGTACCTCTGGATGCTGTAACTCTGTACCTCACAGTACCACTGGATGTTGTATCTCAGTACCTTACAGTACCTCTGGATGCTGTAGCTCTGTACCTCACAGTACCTCTGGATGTTGTACCTCAGTACCTTATGTACCTCTGGATGCTGTAAATCTGTACCTCACAGTATCTCTGGATGTTGTACCTCAGTATCTTACAGTATCTCTGGATGCTGTACCTCAATACCTCACAGTACCTCTGGATGCTGTATCTCTGTACTTCACAATACCTCTGGTTGCTGCGCCTCGATAACTCACAGTACCTCTGGATGCTGTACCTCTGTACCTCACAGTATCTCTGGATGATGTACTTCAATCCCTCACAGTAACTCTGGATGCTGTACCTCGATACCTGACAGTACCTCTGGATGTTGTACCTCAGTACCTTACAGTACCTCTGGATGCTGTAACTCTGTACCTCACAGTACCTCTGGATGTTGTACCTCAGTACCTGACAGTACCGCTAAATGCTGCACCTCTGTACCTAACAGTACCATTGGATTTTGTACCTCAATACCTGACAGTACCTCTGGATGCTGTACCTTGATAACTCACTGTACCTCTGGATGCTGTACCTCGATACCTCACAGTAACTCTTGATGCTTTACCTCTGTACCTCACAGTATCTCTGGATGATATACCTCAACACCTCACAGTACCTCTGGATGCTGTACCTCTGTACATCACAGTACCTCTGGATGATGTATCTCTGTACCTCACAGTACCTCTGGTTGCTGCGCTTCGATAAATCACAGTACCTCTGGATACTGTACCTCTGTACCTCACAGTATCTCTGGATGCTGTACCTCAATACCTCACAGTAACTCTGGATGCTGTACCTCGATAACTGACAGTACCTCTGGATGTTGTACCTCAGTACCTTATGTACCTCTGGATGCTGTAAATCTGTACCTCACAGTATCTCTGGATGCTGTACCTCAATACCTCACAGTACCTCTGGATGCTGTACCTCTGTACATCACAGTACCGCTGGATGCTCTATCTCTGTACCTCACAGTACCTCTGGTTGCTGCGCCTCGATAACTCACAGTACCTCTGGATTCTGTACCTCTGTACCTCACAGTACCTCTGGATGCTGTATCTATGTACCTCACAGTACCTCTGCTTGCTGCTCCTCGATAACTCACAGTACCTCTGGATGCTGTACCTCTGTACCTCACAGTATCTCTGGATGCTGTACCTCAATACCTCACAGTACCTCTGGATGCTGTACCTCGATTCCTGACAGTACCTCTGGATGCTGTACCTCGATTCCTGACAGTACCTCTGGATGTTGTATCTCAGTACCTTACAGTACCTCTGGATGCTGTAACTCTGTACCTCACAGTACCTCTGGATCTTGTATCTCAGTACCGTACAGTACCTCTTGATGCTGTAGGTCTGTACCTCACAGTACCTCTGGATGTTGTACCTCAGTACCTTATGTACCTCAGGATGCTGTACCTCAATACCTCACAGTACCTCTGGATGCTGTATGTCTGTACTTCACAGTATCTCTGGTTGCTGCGCCTCGATAACTCACAGTACCTCTGGATGCTGTACCTCTGTACCTCACAGTATCTCTGGATGATGTACTTCAATACCTCACAGTACCTCTGGATGCTGTACCTCGATACCTGACAGTACCTCTGGATGTTGTACCTCAGTACCTTACAGTACCTCTGGATGCTGTAACTCTGTACCTCACAGTACCTCTGGATGTTGTACCTCAGTACCTGACAGTACCGCTAAATGCTGCACCTCTGTACCTAACAGTACCACTGGATTTTGTAACTCAATACCTCACAGTACCTCTGGATGCTGTACCTTGATAACTCTCTGTACCTCTGGATGCTGTACCTCGATACCTCAGAGTAACTCTTGATGCTTTACCTCTGTACCTCGCAGTATCTCTGGATGATATACCTCAACACCTCACAGTACCACTGGATGCTGTACCTCTGTACATCACAGTACCTCTGGATGCTGTATCTCTGTAATTAACAGTACCTCTGGTTGCTGCGCTTCGATAAATCACAGTACCTCTGGATGCTGTACCTCTGTACCTCACAGTATCTCTGGATGCTGTACCTCAATACCTCACAGTAACTCTGGATGCTGTACCTCGATAACTGACAGTACCTCTGGATGTTGTACCTCAGTACCTTATGTAGCTCTGGATGCTGTAAATCTGTACCTCACAGTATCTCTGAATGTTGTACCTCAGTAACTTACAGTATCTCTGGATGCTGTACCTCAATACCTCACCTTACCTCTGGATGCTGTACCTCTGTACCTCACAGTATCTCTGGATGATGTACTTCAAATCCTCACAGTACCTCTGGATGCTGTACCTCGATACCTGACAGTACCTCTGGATGTTGTACCTCAGTACCTTACAGTACCTCTGGATGCTGTAACTGTGTACCTCACAGTACCTCTGGATGTTGTACCTCAGTACCTGACAGTACCGCTAAATGCTGCACCACTGTACCTAACAGTACCACTGGATTTTGTAACTCAATACCTCACAGTACCTCTGGATGCTGTACCTTGATAACTCTCTGTACCTCTGGATGCTGTACCTCGATACCTCACAGTAACTCTTGATGCTTTACCTCTGTACCTCGCAGTATCTCTGGATGATATACCTCAACACCTCACAGTACCACTGGATGCTGTACCTCTGTACATCACAGTACCTCTGGATGCTGTATCTCTGTAATTAACAGTACCTCTGGTTGCTGCGCTTCGATAAATCACAGTACCTCTGGATGCTGTACCTCTGTACCTCACAGTATCTCTGGATGCTGTACCTCAATACCTCACAGTACCTCTGGATGCTGTACCTCGATACCTGACAGTACCTCGGGATGTTGTATCTCAGTACCTTACAGTACCTCTGGATGCTGTAACTCTGTACCTCACAGTACCTCTGGATGTTGTACCTCAGTACCTTACAGTACATCTTTATGCTGTACCTCTGTACCTCACAGTACCACTGGATTTTGTACCTCAGTACCTCACAGAACCTCTGGATGCTGTACCCCGATACCTCACAGTACCTCGGGATGCTGTACCTCGATACTTGACAGAACCACTGGATGCTGTACCTCGGTACCTCACAATACCTCTGGATGCTGTACCTCTGTAACTCACAGTATCTCTGGATGATGTACTTCAATACCTCACAGTACCTCTGGATGCTGTACCTCGATACCTGACAGGACCTCTGGATGTTGTACCTCAGTACCTTACAGTACCTCTGGATGCTGTAACTCTGTACCTCACTGTACCTCTGGATGTTGTACCTCAGTACCTGACAGTACCGCTAAATGCTGCACCTCTGTACCTAACAGTACCACTGGATTTTGTACCTCAATACCTCACAGTTCCTCTGGATGCTGTACCTTGATAACTCACTGTACCTCTGAATGCTGTACCTCGATACCTCACAGTAACTCTTGATGCTTTACCTCTGTACCTCACAGTATCTCTGGATGATATACCTCAACA
The DNA here is from genome assembly GCF_030144855.1 of Hypanus sabinus. NCBI lineage: Eukaryota > Metazoa > Chordata > Chondrichthyes > Myliobatiformes > Dasyatidae > Hypanus > Hypanus sabinus. Next base: position 159,107,025 of record NC_082707.1, on the reverse strand, counting down.
CCTCACAGTACCTCTGGATGCTGTACCTCTGTACATCACAGTACCTCTGGATGCTGTATCTCTGTACCTCACAGTACCTCTGCTTGCTGCGCCTCGATAACTCACAGTACCTCTGGATGCTGTACCTCTGTACCTCACAGTATCTCCGGATGCTGTACCTCAATACCTCACAGTACCTCTGGATGCTGTACCTCGATACCTGACAGTACCTCGGGATGTTGTATCTCAGTACCTTACAGTACCTCTGGATGCTGTAACTCTGTACCTCACAGTACCTCTGGATGTTGTACCTCAGTACCTTACAGTACATCTTTATGCTGTACCTCTGTACCTCACAGAACCTCTGGATGCTGTACCCCGATACCTCACAGTAACTCGGGATGCTGTACCTCGATACTTGACAGAACCACTGGATGCTGTACCTCGGTACCTCACAATACCTCTGAATGCTGTACCTCTGTACCTCACAGTATCTCTGGATGATGTACTTCAATACCTCACAGTACCTCTGGATGCTGTACCTCGATACCTGACAGGACCTCTGGATGTTGTACCTCAGTACCTTACAGTACCTCTGGATGCTGTAACTCTGTACCTCACTGTACCTCTGGATGTTGTACCTCAGTACCTGACAGTACCGCTAAATGCTGCACCTCTGTACCTAACAGTACCACTGGATTTTGTACCTCAATACCTCACAGTTCCTCTGGATGCTGTACCTTGATAACTCACTGTACCTCTGAATGCTGTACCTCGATACCTCACAGTAACTCTTGATGCTTTACCTCTGTACCTCACAGTATCTCTGGATGATATACCTCAACACCTCACAGTACCTCTGGATGCTGTACCTCTGTACATCACAGTACCTCTGGATGCTGTATCTCTGTACCTCACAGTACCTCTGCTTGCTGCGCCTCGATAACTCACAGTACCTCTGGATGCTGTACCTCTGTACCTCACAGTATCTCCGGATGCTGTACCTCAATACCTCACAGTACCTCTGGATGCTGTACCTCGATACCTGACAGTACCTCGGGATGTTGTATCTCAGTACCTTACAGTACCTCTGGATGCTGTAACTCTGTACCTCACAGTACCTCTGGATGTTGTACCTCAGTACCTTACAGTACATCTTTATGCTGTACCTCTGTACCTCACAGAACCTCTGGATGCTGTACCCCGATACCTCACAGTAACTCGGGATGCTGTACCTCGATACTTGACAGAACCACTGGATGCTGTACCTCGGTACCTCACAATACCTCTGAATGCTGTACCTCTGTACCTCACAGTATCTCTGGATGATGTACTTCAATACCTCACAGTACCTCTGGATGCTGTACCTCGATACCTGACAGGACCTCTGGATGTTGTACCTCAGTACCTTACAGTACCTCTGGATGCTGTAACTCTGTACCTCACTGTACCTCTGGATGTTGTACCTCAGTACCTGACAGTACCGCTAAATGCTGCACCTCTGTACCTAACAGTACCACTGGATTTTGTACCTCAATACCTCACAGTTCCTCTGAATGCTGTACCTCGATACCTCACAGTAACTCTTGATGCTTTACCTCTGTACCTCAGAGTATCTCTGGATGATATACCTCAACACCTCACAGAACCTCTGGATGCTGTACCCCAATACCTCACAGTACCTCTGGATGCTGTACCTTGATAACTCTCTGTACCTCTGGATGCTGTACCTCAATACCTCACAGTAACTCTTGATGCTTTACCTCTGTACCTCGCAGTATCTCTGGATGATATACCTCAACACCTCACAGTACCACTGGATGCTGTACCTCTGTACATCACAGTACCTCTGGATGCTGTATCTCTGTAATTAACAGTACCTCTGGTTGCTGCGCTTCGATAAATCACAGTACCTCTGGATGCTGTACCTCTGTACCTCACAGTATCTCTGGATGCTGTACCTCAATACCTCACAGTAACTCTGGATGCTGTACCTCGAAAACTGACAGTACCTCTGGATGTTGTACCTCAGTACCTTATGTAGCTCTGGATGCTGTAAATCTGTACCTCACAGTATCTCTGCATGTTGTACCCCAGTAACTTACAGTATCTCTGGATGCTGTACCTCAATACCTCACCTTACCTCTGGATGCTGTACCTCTGTACCTCACAGTATCTCTGGATGATGTACTTCAAATCCTCACAGTACCTCTGGATGCTGTACCTCGATACCTGACAGTACCTCTGGATGTTGTACATCAGTACCTTACAGTACCTCTGGATGCTGTAACTCTGTACCTCACAGTACCTCTGGATGTTGTACCTCAGTACCTGACAGTACCGCTGAAGTCTGCACCTCTGTACCTAACAGTACCACTGGATTTTGTACCTCAATACCTCACAGTACCTCTGGATGCTGTACCTCAGTACCTTATGTACCTCAGGATGCTGTACCTCAATACCTCACAGTACCTCTGGATGCTGTATGTCTGTACTTCACAGTATCTCTGGTTGCTGCGCCTCGATAACTCACAGTACCTCTGGATGCTGTACCTCTGTACCTCACAGTATCTCTGGATGATGTACTTCAATACCTCACAGTACCTCTGGATGCTGTACCTCGATACCTGACAGTACCTCTGGATGTTGTACCTCAGTACCTTACAGTACCTCTGGATGCTGTAACTCTGTACCTCACAGTACCTCTGGATGTTGTACCTCAGTACCTGACAGTACCGCTAAATGCTGCACCTCTGTACCTAACAGTACCACTGGATTTTGTAACTCAATACCTCACAGTACCTCTGGATGCTGTACCTTGATAACTCTCTGTACCTCTGGATGCTGTACCTCGATACCTCAGAGTAACTCTTGATGCTTTACCTCTGTACCTCGCAGTATCTCTGGATGATATACCTCAACACCTCACAGTACCACTGGATGCTGTACCTCTGTACATCACAGTACCTCTGGATGCTGTATCTCTGTAATTAACAGTACCTCTGGTTGCTGCGCTTCGATAAATCACAGTACCTCTGGATGCTGTACCTCTGTACCTCACAGTATCTCTGGATGCTGTACCTCAATACCTCACAGTAACTCTGGATGCTGTACCTCGATAACTGACAGTACCTCTGGATGTTGTACCTCAGTACCTTATGTAGCTCTGGATGCTGTAAATCTGTACCTCACAGTATCTCTGAATGTTGTACCTCAGTAACTTACAGTATCTCTGGATGCTGTACCTCAATACCTCACCTTACCTCTGGATGCTGTACCTCTGTACCTCACAGTATCTCTGGATGATGTACTTCAAATCCTCACAGTACCTCTGGATGCTGTACCTCGATACCTGACAGTACCTCTGGATGTTGTACCTCAGTACCTTACAGTACCTCTGGATGCTGTAACTGTGTACCTCACAGTACCTCTGGATGTTGTACCTCAGTACCTGACAGTACCGCTAAATGCTGCACCACTGTACCTAACAGTACCACTGGATTTTGTAACTCAATACCTCACAGTACCTCTGGATGCTGTACCTTGATAACTCTCTGTACCTCTGGATGCTGTACCTCGATACCTCACAGTAACTCTTGATGCTTTACCTCTGTACCTCGCAGTATCTCTGGATGATATACCTCAACACCTCACAGTACCACTGGATGCTGTACCTCTGTACATCACAGTACCTCTGGATGCTGTATCTCTGTAATTAACAGTACCTCTGGTTGCTGCGCTTCGATAAATCACAGTACCTCTGGATGCTGTACCTCTGTACCTCACAGTATCTCTGGATGCTGTACCTCAATACCTCACAGTACCTCTGGATGCTGTACCTCGATACCTGACAGTACCTCGGGATGTTGTATCTCAGTACCTTACAGTACCTCTGGATGCTGTAACTCTGTACCTCACAGTACCTCTGGATGTTGTACCTCAGTACCTTACAGTACATCTTTATGCTGTACCTCTGTACCTCACAGTACCACTGGATTTTGTACCTCAGTACCTCACAGAACCTCTGGATGCTGTACCCCGATACCTCACAGTACCTCGGGATGCTGTACCTCGATACTTGACAGAACCACTGGATGCTGTACCTCGGTACCTCACAATACCTCTGGATGCTGTACCTCTGTAACTCACAGTATCTCGGGATGATGTACTTCAATACCTCACAGTACCTCTGGATGCTGTACCTCGATACCTGACAGGACCTCTGGATGTTGTACCTCAGTACCTTACAGTACCTCTGGATGCTGTAACTCTGTACCTCACTGTACCTCTGGATGTTGTACCTCAGTACCTGACAGTACCGCTAAATGCTGCACCTCTGTACCTAACAGTACCACTGGATTTTGTACCTCAATACCTCACAGTTCCTCTGGATGCTGTACCTTGATAACTCACTGTACCTCTGAATGCTGTACCTCGATACCTCACAGTAACTCTTGATGCTTTACCTCTGTACCTCACAGTATCTCTGGATGATATACCTCAACACCTCACAGTACCTCTGGATGCTGTACCTCTGTACATCACAGTACCTCTGGATGCTGTATCTCTGTACCTCACAGTACCTCTGCTTGCTGCGCCTCGATAACTCACAGTACCTCTGGATGCTGTACCTCTGTACCTCACAGTATCTCCGGATGCTGTACCTCAATACCTCACAGTACCTCTGGATGCTGTACCTCGATACCTGACAGTACCTCGGGATGTTGTATCTCAGTACCTTACAGTACCTCTGGATGCTGTAACTCTGTACCTCACAGTACCTCTGGATGTTGTACCTCAGTACCTTACAGTACATCTTTATGCTGTACCTCTGTACCTCACAGAACCTCTGGATGCTGTACCCCGATACCTCACAGTAACTCGGGATGCTGTACCTCGATACTTGACAGAACCACTGGATGCTGTACCTCGGTACCTCACAATACCTCTGAATGCTGTACCTCTGTACCTCACAGTATCTCTGGATGATGTACTTCAATACCTCACAGTACCTCTGGATGCTGTACCTCGATACCTGACAGGACCTCTGGATGTTGTACCTCAGTACCTTACAGTACCTCTGGATGCTGTAACTCTGTACCTCACTGTACCTCTGGATGTTGTACCTCAGTACCTGACAGTACCGCTAAATGCTGCACCTCTGTACCTAACAGTACCACTGGATTTTGTACCTCAATACCTCACAGTTCCTCTGAATGCTGTACCTCGATACCTCACAGTAACTCTTGATGCTTTACCTCTGTACCTCAGAGTATCTCTGGATGATATACCTCAACACCTCACAGAACCTCTGGATGCTGTACCCCAATACCTCACAGTACCTCTGGATGCTGTACCTTGATAACTCTCTGTACCTCTGGATGCTGTACCTCAATACCTCACAGTAACTCTTGATGCTTTACCTCTGTACCTCGCAGTATCTCTGGATGATATACCTCAACACCTCACAGTACCACTGGATGCTGTACCTCTGTACATCACAGTACCTCTGGATGCTGTATCTCTGTAATTAACAGTACCTCTGGTTGCTGCGCTTCGATAAATCACAGTACCTCTGGATGCTGTACCTCTGTACCTCACAGTATCTCTGGATGCTGTACCTCAATACCTCACAGTAACTCTGGATGCTGTACCTCGAAAACTGACAGTACCTCTGGATGTTGTACCTCAGTACCTTATGTAGCTCTGGATGCTGTAAATCTGTACCTCACAGTATCTCTGCATGTTGTACCCCAGTAACTTACAGTATCTCTGGATGCTGTACCTCAATACCTCACCTTACCTCTGGATGCTGTACCTCTGTACCTCACAGTATCTCTGGATGATGTACTTCAAATCCTCACAGTACCTCTGGATGCTGTACCTCGATACCTGACAGTACCTCTGGATGTTGTACATCAGTACCTTACAGTACCTCTGGATGCTGTAACTCTGTACCTCACAGTACCTCTGGATGTTGTACCTCAGTACCTGACAGTACCGCTGAAGTCTGCACCTCTGTACCTAACAGTACCACTGGATTTTGTACCTCAATACCTCACAGTACCTCTGGATGCTGTACCTTGATAACTCACTGTACCTCTGGATGCTGTACCTCGATACCTCACAGTAACTCTTGATGCTTTACCTCTGTACCTCATAGTATCTCTGGATGATATACCTCAACACCTCACAGTACCTCTGGATGCTGTACCTCTGTACATCACAGTACCTCTGGATGCTGTATCTCTGTACCTCACAGTACCTCTGCTTGCTGCGCCTCGATAACTCACAGTACCTCTGGATGCTGTACCTCTGTACCTCACAGTATCTCTGGATGCTGTACCTCAATACCTCACAGTACCTCTGGATGCTGTACCTCGATACCTGACAGTACCTCGGGATGTTGTATCTCAGTACCTTACAGTACCTCTGGATGCTGTAACTCTGTACCTCACAGTACCTCTGGATGTTGTACCTCAGTACCTTACAGTACATCTTTATGCTGTACCTCTGTACCTCACAGTACCACTGGATTTTGTACCTCAGTACCTCACAGAACCTCTGGATGCTGTACCCCGATACCTCACAGTACCTCGGGATGCTGTACCTCGATACTTGACAGAACCACTGGATGCTGTACCTCGGTACCTCACAATACCTCTGGATGCTGTACCTCTGTAACTCACAGTATCTCTGGATGATGTACTTCAATACCTCACAGTACCTCTGGATGCTGTACCTCGATACCTGACAGGACCTCTGGATGTTGTACCTCAGTACCTTACAGTACCTCTGGATGCTGTAACTCTGTACCTCACTGTACCTCTGGATGTTGTACCTCAGTACCTGACAGTACCGCTAAATGCTGCACCTCTGTACCTAACAGTACCACTGGATTTTGTACCTCAATACCTCACAGTTCCTCTGGATGCTGTACCTTGATAACTCACTGTACCTCTGAATGCTGTACCTCGATACCTCACAGTAACTCTTGATGCTTTACCTCTGTACCTCACAGTATCTCTGGATGATATACCTCAACACCTCACAGTACCTCTGGATGCTGTACCTCTGTACATCACAGTACCTCTGGATGCTGTATCTCTGTACCTCACAGTACCTCTGCTTGCTGCGCCTCGATAACTCACAGTACCTCTGGATGCTGTACCTCTGTACCTCACAGTATCTCCGGATGCTGTACCTCAATACCTCACAGTACCTCTGGATGCTGTACCTCGATACCTGACAGTACCTCGGGATGTTGTATCTCAGTACCTTACAGTACCTCTGGATGCTGTAACTCTGTACCTCACAGTACCTCTGGATATTGTACCTCAGTACCTTACAGTACATCTTTATGCTGTACCTCTGTACCTCACAGTACCACTGGATTTTGTACCTCCGTACCTCACAGAACCTCTGGATGCTGTACCCCGATACCTCACAGTACCTCGGGATGCTGTACCTCGATACTTGACAGAACCACTGGATGCTGTACCTCGGTACCTCACAACACCTCTGGATGCTGTACCTCTGTACCTCACAGTACCTCAAGATGCTGTACCTCGATAACTGACGGAACCACTGGATGCAGTACCTCGGTACCTCACAGTATCTCTGGATGCTGTACCTCAATACCTCACAGTACCTCTGGATGCTGTACCTCGATAACTGACAGTACCTCTGGATGTTGTACCTCAGTACCTTATGTAGCTCTGGATGCTGTAAATCTGTACCTCACAGTATCTCTGCATGTTGTACCTCAGTAACTTACAGTATCTCTGGATGCTGTACCTCAATACCTCACCTTACCTCTGGATGCTGTACCTCTGTACCTCACAGTATCTCTGGATGATGTACTTCAAATCCTCACAGTACCTCTGGATGCTGTACCTCGATACCTGACAGTACCTCTGGATGTTGTACCTCAGTACCTTACAGTACCTCTGGATGCTGTAACTCTGTACCTCACAGTACCTCTGGATGTTGTACCTCAGTACCTGACAGTACCGCTAAATGCTGCACCACTGTACCTAACAGTACCACTGGATTTTGTAACTCAATACCTCACAGTACCTCTGGATGCTGTACCTTGATAACTCTCTGTACCTCTGGATGCTGTACCTCGATACCTCACAGTAACTCTTGATGCTTTACCTCTGTACCTCGCAGTATCTCTGGATGATATACCTCAACACCTCACAGTACCACTGGATGCTGTACCTCTGTACATCACAGTACCTCTGGATGCTGTATCTCTGTAATTAACAGTACCTCTGGTTGCTGCGCTTCGATAAATCACAGTACCTCTGGATGCTGTACCTCTGTACCTCACAGTATCTCTGGATGCTGTACCTCAATACCTCACAGTACCTCTGGATGCTGTACCTCGATACCTGACAGTACCTCGGGATGTTGTATCTCAGTACCTTACAGTACCTCTGGATGCTGTAACTCTGTACCTCACAGTACCTCTGGATGTTGTACCTCAGTACCTTACAGTACATCTTTATGCTGTACCTCTGTACCTCACAGTACCACTGGATTTTGTACCTCAGTACCTCACAGAACCTCTGGATGCTGTACCCCGATACCTCACAGTACCTCGGGATGCTGTACCTCGATACTTGACAGAACCACTGGATGCTGTACCTCGGTACCTCACAATACCTCTGGATGCTGTACCTCTGTAACTCACAGTATCTCTGGATGATGTACTTCAATACCTCACAGTACCTCTGGATGCTGTACCTCGATACCTGACAGGACCTCTGGATGTTGTACCTCAGTACCTTACAGTACCTCTGGATGCTGTAACTCTGTACCTCACTGTACCTCTGGATGTTGTACCTCAGTACCTGACAGTACCGCTAAATGCTGCACCTCTGTACCTAACAGTACCACTGGATTTTGTACCTCAATACCTCACAGTTCCTCTGGATGCTGTACCTTGATAACTCACTGTACCTCTGAATGCTGTACCTCGATACCTCACAGTAACTCTTGATGCTTTACCTCTGTACCTCACAGTATCTCTGGATGTTATACCTCAACACCTCACAGTACCTCTGGATGCTGTACCTCTGTACATCACAGTACCTCTGGATGCTGTATCTCTGTACCTCACAGTACCTCTGCTTGCTGCGCCTCGATAACTCACAGTACCTCTGGATGCTGTACCTCTGTACCTCACAGTATCTCCGGATGCTGTACCTCAATACCTCACAGTACCTCTGGATGCTGTACCTCGATACCTGACAGTACCTCTGGATGTTGTATCTCAGTACCTTACAGTACCTCTGGATGCTGTAACTCTGTACCTCACAGTACCTCTGGATGTTGTACCTCAGTACCTTACAGTACATCTTTATGCTGTACCTCTGTACCTCACAGTACCACTGGATTTTGTACCTCCGTACCTCACAGAACCTCTGGATGCTGTACCCCGATACCTCACAGTACCTCGGGATGCTGTACCTCGATACTTGACAGAACCACTGGATGCTGTACCTCGGTACCTCACAATACCTCTGGATGCTGTACCTCTGTACCTCACAGTATCTCTGGATGATGTACTTCAATACCTCACAGTACCTCTGGATGCTGTACCTCGATACCTGACAGGACCTCTGGATGTTGTACCTCAGTACCTTACAGTACCTCTGGATGCTGTAACTCTGTACCTCACTGTACCTCTGGATGTTGTACCTCAGTACCTGACAGTACCGCTAAATGCTGCACCTCTGTACCTAACAGTACCACTGGATTTTGTACCTCCGTACCTCACAGAACCTCTGGATGCTGTACTTCGATACCTCACAGTACCTCTGGCTGTTGTACCTCTGTACCTCACAGTACCTCAGGATGCTGTACCTCGGTACCTCACATTACGTCTGGATGCTGTACCTCTGTACCTCACAGTACCTCTGGATGCTGTACCTCGATACCTGACAGGAACACTGGTTGCTGCAACTAAGTATCTCACAGTACCTCTGGATGCTGTACTTCGATACCTCACAGTACCTCTGGCTGTTGTACCTCTGTACATCACAGTACCTCTGGATGCTGTACCTCGGTACCTCACATTACGTCTGGATGCTGTACCTCTGTACCTCACAGTACCTCTGGATGCTGTACCTCTGTACCTCACAGTACCTCTGGATGCTGTACCTCGATACCTGACAGGAACACTGGTTGCTGCAACTGAGTATCTCACAGTATATCTGGATGCTGTAGCTCTGTACCTCACAGTACCTCTGAATGCTGTACCTCGATACCTCACAGTAACTCTTGATTCTGTACCTCTGTACCGCACAGTTTCTCTAGATGCTGTACCTCAATAACTCACTGTACCTCTGGATGCTGTACCGCGATACCTTTCAGTACCTCTGGATGCCGTACCTCGATGCCTGACAGTACCTCTGGATGCCATAACTCTGTACCTGACAGTATCTCTGCATGCTGTACCTCATACCTCACAGTACCTCTGGATGCTGTACCTCGAAACCTGTCAGTACCTCTGGATGTTGTACCTCAGTACCTTACAGTACTTCTGGATGCTGTACCTCTGGATGTTGTACCTCAGTGCATGACAGTACATTTTAATGCTGTACCTCGGCACCTCACAGTACCTCTGGATGCTGTACATCGATACCTCACAGTGCCTCTGGAAGCTGTGCCTCGATACCTGACACTACGACTGGATGCTGTACCTCGATACCTCACAATACCTCTGCTTGCTGTACCTCAGTACCTCACAGTACCTCCTGATGCTGTACCTCGATAACTCACTGTACCTCTGGATGCAGTACCTCGGTACCTCACAGTAACTTTTGATGCTGTACCTCTGTACCTCACAGTATCTCTGGATGATATACCTCGACACCTCACAGAACCTCTGGATGCTGTACCCCAATACCTCAAAGTACCTCGGGATGCTGTACCTCGATACCTGACTGAACCACTGGATGCTGTACCTCGGTACCTCACAGTACCTCTGGATGTTGTACCTCAATATCTCACAGTACCTCGGGATGCTGTACGTCGATACTTGACAGAACCACTGGATGCTGTACCTCGGTACCTCACAGTACCTCTGGATGCTGTACCTCAATACCTCACAGTACCTCTGGATGCTGTACCTCTGGACATCACAGTACTTCTGGATGCTGTATTTCTGTACCTCACAGTACCTCTGGTTGCTGCGCCTCGATAACTCACAGTATCTCTGAATGCTGTACCTCTGTACCTCACAGTATCTCTGGATGCTGTACCTCAATACCTCACAATACCTCTGGATGCTGTATCTCTGTACTTCACAATACCTCTGGTTGCTGCGCCTCGATAACTCACAGTACCTCTGGATGCTGTACCTCTGTACCTCACAGTATCTCTGGATGATGTACTTCAATACCTCACAGTACCTCTGGATGCTGTACCTCGATACCTGACAGTACCTCTGGATGTTGTACCTCAGTACCTTACAGTACCTCTGGATGCTGTAACTCTGTACCTCACAGTACCTCTGGATGCTGTACCTCAATACCTCACAGTACCTCTGGATGCTGTATCTCTGTACTTCACAATACCTCTGGTTGCTGCGCCTCGATAACTCACAGTACCTCTGGATGCTGTACCTCTGTACCTCTCAGTATCTCTGGATGATGTACTTCAATACCTCACAGTACCTCTGGATGCTGTACCTCGATACCTGACAGTACCTCTGGATGTTGTACCTCAGTACCTTACAGTACCTCTGGATGCTGTAACTCTGTACCTCACAGTACCTCTGGATGTTGTACCTCAGTACCTGACAGTACCGCTAAATGCTGCACCTCTGTACCTAACAGTACCACTGGATTTTGTACCTCAATACCTCACAGTACCTCTGGATGCTGTACCTTGATAACTCACTGTACCTCTGGATGCTGTACCTCGATACCTCACAGTAACTCTTGATGCTTTACCTCTGTACCTCACAGTATCTCTGGATGATATACCTCAACACCTCACAGTACCTCTGGATGCTGTACCTCCGTACATCACAGTACCTCTGGATGCTGTATCTCTGTACCTCACAGTACCTCTGGTTGCTGCGCTTCGATAAATCACAGTACCTCTGGATGCTGTACCTCTGTACCTCACAGTAACTCTGGATGCTGTACCTCGATAACTGACAGTACCTCTGGATGTTGTACCTCAGTACCTTATGTACCTCTGGATGCTGTAAATCTGTACCTCACAGTATCTCTGGATGTTGTACCTCAGTATCTTACAGTATCTCTGGATGCTTACCTCAATACCTCACAGTACCTCTGGATGCTGTACCTCTGTACATCACAGAACCGCTGGATGCTGTACCTCTGTACCTCACAGTATCTCTGGATGATGTACCTCAATACCTCACAGTACCTCTGGATGCTGTATCTCTATACCTCACAATACCTCTGGCTGCTGCGCCTCGATAACTCACAGTACCTCTGGATGCTGTACCTATGTACCTCACAGTATCTCTGGATGATGTACCTCAATACCTCACAGTACCTCTGGATGCTGTACCTCGATACCTGACAGTACCTCTGGATGTTGTACCTCAGTACCTTACAGTACCTCTGGATGCTGTAACACTGTACCTCACAGTAGCTCTGGATGTTGTACCTCAGTACCTTACAGTACCTCTGGATGTTGAACCTCAGTACCTGAGAGTACCGCTAAATGCTGCACCTCTGCACCTCACAGTACCACTGGATTTTGTACCTCAATACCTCACAGTACCTCTGGATGCTGTACCTTGATAACTCACTGTACCTCTGAATGCTGTACCTCGATACCTCACAGTAACTCTTGATGCTTTACCTCTGTACCTCACAGTATCTCTGGATGCTGTACCTCAATACCTCACAGTACCTCTGGATGCTGTATCTCTGTACTTCACAATACCTCTGGTTGCTGCGCCTCGATAACTCACAGTACCTCTGGATGCTGTACCTCTGTACCTCACAGTACCTCTGGATGCTGTACCTCGGTACATCACTGTACGTCTGGATGCTGTACCTCTGTACCTCACAGTACCTCTGGATGCTGTACCTCGATACCTGACAGGAACACTGGTTGCTGCAACTAAGTATCTCACAGTACATCTGGATGCTGTAGCTCTGTACCTCACTGTACCTCTGGATGCTGTACCTCGATACCTCACAGTACCTCTGGATGCTGTACCTCGATACCTGACAGTACCTCTGGATGTTGTACCTCATTACCTTACAGTACCTCTGGATGCTGTAACTCTGTACCTCACAGTACCTCTGGATGTTGTACCTCAGTACCTGACAGTACCGCTAAATGCTGCACCTCTGTACCTCACAGTACCTCTGGATGTTGTACCTCAATATCTCACAGTACCTCGGGATGCTGTACGTCGATACTTGACAGAACCACTGGATGCTGTAACTCGGTACCTCACAGTACCTCTGGATGCTGTACCTCAATACCTCACAGTACCACTGGATGCTGTACCTCTGGACATCACAGTACTTCTGGATGCTGTATTTCTGTACCTCACAGTACCTCTGGTTCCTGCGCCTCGATAACTCACAGTATCTCTGAATGCTGTACCTCTGTACCTCACAGTATCTCTGGATGCTGTACCTCAATACCTCACAGTACCTCTGGATGCTGTATCTCTGTACCTCACAGTACCTCTGGTTGCTGCGCCTCGATAACTCACAGTACATCTGGATGCTGTACCTCTGTACCTCACATTACCTCTGGATGCTGTACCTCGGTACCTCACAGTGTCTCTGGATGCCGTACCTCGGTACCTCACAGTACCTCTGGATGCTGTATCTCTGTACCTCACAGTCCCTCTGCTTGCTGCGCCTCGATAACTCACAGTACCTCTGGATGCGGTACCTCTGTACCTCACAGTACCTCTGGATGCTGTACCTCGATACCTGACAGTACCTCGGGATGTTGTATCTCAGTACCTTACAGTACCTCTGGATGCTGTAACTCTGTACCTCACAGTACCTCTGGATGTTGAACCTCAGTACCTTACAGTACATCTTTATGCTGTACCTCTGTACCTCACAGTACCACTGGATTTTGTACCTCAGTACCTCACAGAACCTCTGGATGCTGTACCCCGATACCTCACAGTACCTCGGGATGCTGTACCTCGATACTTGACAGAACCACTGGATGCTGTACCTCGGTACCTCACAGTACCTCTGGATGCTGTACCTCGATACCTGACAGGAACACTGGTTGCTGCAACTAAGTATCTCACAGTACATCTGGATGCTGTAGCTCTGTACCTCACTGTACCTCTGGATGCTGTACCTCGATACCTCACAGTACCTCTGAATGCTGTACCCCGGTACCTCACAGTACGTGGGGATGCTGTACCTCGGTACATCACTGTACGTCTGGATGCTGTACCTCTGTACCTCACAGTACCTCTGGATGCTGTACCTCGATACCTGACAGGAACACTGGTTGCTGCAACTAAGTATCTCACAGTACATCTGGATGCTGTAGCTCTGTACCTCACTGTACCTCTGGATGCTGTACCTCGATACCTCACAGTACCTCTGGATGCTGTACCTCGATACCTGACAGTACCTCTGGATGTTGTACCTCATTACCTTACAGTACCTCTGGATGCTGTAACTCTGTACCTCACAGTACCTCTGGATGTTGTACCTCAGTACCTGACAGTACCGCTAAATGCTGCACCTCTGTACCTCACAGTACCTCTGGATGTTGTACCTCAATATCTCACAGTACCTCGGGATGCTGTACGTCGATACTTGACAGAACCACTGGATGCTGTAACTCGGTACCTCACAGTACCTCTGGATGCTGTACCTCAATACCTCACAGTACCACTGGATGCTGTACCTCTGGACATCACAGTACTTCTGGATGCTGTATTTCTGTACCTCACAGTACCTCTGGTTCCTGCGCCTCGATAACTCACAGTATCTCTGAATGCTGTACCTCTGTACCTCACAGTATCTCTGGATGCTGTACCTCAATACCTCACAGTACCTCTGGATGCTGTATCTCTGTACCTCACAGTACCTCTGGTTGCTGCGCCTCGATAACTCACAGTACATCTGGATGCTGTACCTCTGTACCTCACATTACCTCTGGATGCTGTACCTCGGTACCTCACAGTGTCTCTGGATGCCGTACCTCGGTACCTCACAGTACCTCTGGATGCTGTATCTCTGTACCTCACAGTCCCTCTGCTTGCTGCGCCTCGATAACTCACAGTACCTCTGGATGCGGTACCTCTGTACCTCACAGTACCTCTGGATGCTGTACCTCGATTCCTGACAGTACCTCTGGATGTTGTATCTCAGTACCTTACAGTACCTCTGGATGCTGTAACTCTGTACCTCACAGTACCTCTGGATCTTGTATCTCAGTACCGTACAGTACCTCTGGATGCTGTAGCTCTGTACCTCACAGTACCTCTGGATGTTGTACCTCAGTACCTTATGTACCTCAGGATGCTGTAAATCTGTACCTCACAGTATCTCTGGATGTTGTACCTCAGTATCTTACAGTATCTCTGGATACTGTACCTCAATACCTCACAGTACCTCTGGATGCTGTATGTCTGTACTTCACAGTATCTCTGGTTGCTGCGCCTCGATAACTCACAGTACCTCTGGATGCTGTACCTCTGTACCTCACAGTATCTCTGGATGATGTACTTCAATACCTCACAGTACCTCTGGATGCTGTACCTCGATACCTGACAGTACCTCTGGATGTTGTACCTCAGTACCTTACAGTACCTCTGGATGCTGTAACTCTGTACCTCACAGTACCTCTGGATGTTGTACCTCAGTACCTGACAGTACCGCTAAATGCTGCACCTCTGTACCTAACAGTACCACTGGATTTTGTAACTCAATACCTCACAGTACCTCTGGATGCTGTACCTTGATAACTCTCTGTACCTCTGGATGCTGTACCTCGATACCTCACAGTAACACTTGATGCTTTACCTCTGTACCTCGCAGTATCTCTGGATGATATACCTCAACACCTAACAGTACCACTGGATGCTGTACCTCTGTACATCACAGTACCTCTGGATGCTGTATCTCTGTAATTAACAGTACCTCTGGTTGCTGCGCTTCGATAAATCACAGTACCTCTGGATGCTGTACCTCTGTACCTCACAGTATCTCTGGATGCTGTACCTCAATACCTCACAGTAACTCTGGATGCTGTACCTCGATAACTGACAGTACCTCTGGATGTTGTACCTCTGTACCTTACTGTCCCTCTGTATGCTGTACCTCTGTACCTCACATTACCTCTGGATGTTGCACCTCAGTACCTGACAGTACCTTTTAATGCTGTACCTCTGTACCTCACAGTACCTCTGGATGCTCTATCTCTGTACCTCTCAGTACCTCAGGTTGCCGCTCCTCGATAACGCACAGTACCTCTGGATGCAGTACCTCTGTACCTCACATTACCTCTGGATGCTGTACCTCGGTTCCTCACAGTACCTCTGGATGCTGTACCTCAGTACCTGACAGTAACTTTTAACGCTGTACCTCTGTACCTCACAGTACCTCTGGATGCCGTACCTCAATACCTCACAGTGTCTCTGGATGCTGTACCTCCGTACCTCACAGTAACTTTTGATGCAGTACCTCTGTACCTCACAGTATCTCTGGATGATATACCTCGACACCTCACAGAACCTCTGGATGCTGTACCCCGATACCTCACAGTACCTCGGGATGCTGTACCTCGATATCTGACTGAACCACTGGATGCAGTACCTTGGTACCTCACAGTATCTCTGGATGCTGTACCTTAATATCTCACAGTACCTCGGGATGCTGTACTTCGATACTTGACAGAACCACTGGATGCTGTACCTCGGTACCTCACATTACCTCTGGATGCTGTACCTCAATACCCCACAGTACCTCTGGATGCTGTACCTCTGGACATTACAGTACTTCTGGATGCTGTATCTCTGTACCTCACAGTACCTCCGGTTGCTGCGCCTCGATAACTCACAGTATCTCTGAATGCTGTACCTCTGTACCTCACAGTATCTCTGGATGCTGTACCTCAATACCTCACAGTACCTCTGGATGCTGTACCTCGGTACCTGACAGTACCTCTGGATGTTGTACCTCAGTACCTTACAGTACCTCTGGATGCTGTAACTCTGTACTTCACAGTACCTCTGGATGTTGTACCTCAGTACCTTACAGTATCTCTGGATGCTGTACCTCAATACCTCACTGTACCTCTGGATGCTGTACCTCTGTACATCACAGTACCGCTGGATGCTGTATCTCTGTACCTCACAGTACATCTGGTTGCTGCGCCTCGATAACTCACAGTACCTCTGGATTCTGTACCTCTGTACCTCACAGTACCTCTGGATGCTGCACCTTGATAACTCACTGTACCTCTGGATGCTGTACCTCGATATCTCACAGTAACTCTTGATGCTTTACCTCTGTACCTCACAGTATCTCTGGATGATATACCTCAACACCTCACAGTACCTCTGGATGCTGTACCTCTGAACATCACAGTACCTCTGGATGCTGTACCTCAGTACATCACAGTACCTCTGGTTGCTGCGCCTCGATAACTCACAGTACCTCTGCATGCTGTACCTCTGTACCTCACAGTATCTCTGGATGCTGTACCTCAATACCTCACAGTAACTCTGGATGCTGTACCTCGATAACTGACAGTACCTCTGGATGTTGTACCTCAGTACCTTATGTACCTCTGGATGCTGTAAATCTGTCCCTCACAGTATCTCTGGATGCTGTACCTCAATACATCACAGTACCTCTGGATGCTGTACCTCTGTACATCACAGTACCTCTGGTTGCGACACCTCGATACCTCACAGTTCCTCTAGATGCTGCACCTCGATACCTGACAGTACCTCTGGATGCCGTACCTCGATACCTCACAGTACCTCTGTATGCTGTACCTCTGTACCTCACATTACCTCTGGATGTTGCACCTTAGTACCTCACAGTACCTCTGGATGTTGTACCTCAGTACCTGACAGTACCTTTTAATGCTGTACCTCTGTACCTCACAGTACCTCTGGATGCTCTATCTCTGTACCTCTCAGTACCTCAGGTTGCCGCGCCTCGATAACGCACAGTACCTCTGGATGCAGTACCTCTGTACCTCACATTACCTCTGGATGCTGTACCTCGGTTCCTCACAGTACCTCTGGATGCTGTACCACTGTACCTCACAGGACCTCTGGATGTTGTACCTCAGTACCTGACAGTAACTTTTAACGCTGTACCTCTGTACCTCACAGTACCTCTGGATGCCGTACCTCAATACCTCACAGTGTCTCTGGATGCTGTACCTCCGTACCTCACAGTAACTTTTGATGCAGTACCTCTGTACCTCACAGTATCTCTGGATGATATACCTCGACACCTCACAGAACCTCTGGATGCTGTACCCCGATACCTCACAGTACCTCGGGATGCTGTACCTCGATATCTGACTGAACCACTGGATGCAGTACCTTGGTACCTCACAGTATCTCTGGATGCTGTACCTTAATATCTCACAGTACCTCGGGATGCTGTACTTCGATACTTGACAGAACCACTGGATGCTGTACCTCGGTACCTCACATTACCTCTGGATGCTGTACCTCAATACCCCACAGTACCTCTGGATGCTGTACCTCTGGACATTACAGTACTTCTGGATGCTGTATCTCTGTACCTCACAGTACCTCCGGTTGCTGCGCCTCGATAACTCACAGTATCTCTGAATGCTGTACCTCTGTACCTCACAGTATCTCTGGATGCTGTACCTCAATACCTCACAGTACCTCTGGATGCTGTACCTCGGTACCTGACAGTACCTCTGGATGTTGTACCTCAGTACCTTACAGTACCTCTGGATGCTGTAACTCTGTACTTCACAGTACCTCTGGATGTTGTACCTCAGTACCTTACAGTATCTCTGGATGCTGTACCTCAATACCTCACAGTACCTCTGGATGCTGTACCTCTGTACATCACAGTACCGCTGGATGCTGTATCTCTGTACCTCACAGTACCTCTGGTTGCTGCGCCTCGATAACTCACAGTACCTCTGGATTCTGTACCTCTGTACCTCACAGTATCTCTGGATGCTGTACCTCAATACCTCACAGTACCTCTGGATGCTGTACCTCGATTCCTGACAGTACCTCTGGATGTTGTATCTCAGTACCTTACAGTACCTCTGGATGCTGTAACTCTGTACCTCACAGTACCACTGGATGTTGTATCTCAGTACCTTACAGTACCTCTGGATGCTGTAGCTCTGTACCTCACAGTACCTCTGGATGTTGTACCTCAGTACCTTATGTACCTCTGGATGCTGTAAATCTGTACCTCACAGTATCTCTGGATGTTGTACCTCAGTATCTTACAGTATCTCTGGATGCTGTACCTCAATACCTCACAGTACCTCTGGATGCTGTATCTCTGTACTTCACAATACCTCTGGTTGCTGCGCCTCGATAACTCACAGTACCTCTGGATGCTGTACCTCTGTACCTCACAGTATCTCTGGATGATGTACTTCAATCCCTCACAGTAACTCTGGATGCTGTACCTCGATACCTGACAGTACCTCTGGATGTTGTACCTCAGTACCTTACAGTACCTCTGGATGCTGTAACTCTGTACCTCACAGTACCTCTGGATGTTGTACCTCAGTACCTGACAGTACCGCTAAATGCTGCACCTCTGTACCTAACAGTACCATTGGATTTTGTACCTCAATACCTGACAGTACCTCTGGATGCTGTACCTTGATAACTCACTGTACCTCTGGATGCTGTACCTCGATACCTCACAGTAACTCTTGATGCTTTACCTCTGTACCTCACAGTATCTCTGGATGATATACCTCAACACCTCACAGTACCTCTGGATGCTGTACCTCTGTACATCACAGTACCTCTGGATGATGTATCTCTGTACCTCACAGTACCTCTGGTTGCTGCGCTTCGATAAATCACAGTACCTCTGGATACTGTACCTCTGTACCTCACAGTATCTCTGGATGCTGTACCTCAATACCTCACAGTAACTCTGGATGCTGTACCTCGATAACTGACAGTACCTCTGGATGTTGTACCTCAGTACCTTATGTACCTCTGGATGCTGTAAATCTGTACCTCACAGTATCTCTGGATGCTGTACCTCAATACCTCACAGTACCTCTGGATGCTGTACCTCTGTACATCACAGTACCGCTGGATGCTCTATCTCTGTACCTCACAGTACCTCTGGTTGCTGCGCCTCGATAACTCACAGTACCTCTGGATTCTGTACCTCTGTACCTCACAGTACCTCTGGATGCTGTATCTATGTACCTCACAGTACCTCTGCTTGCTGCTCCTCGATAACTCACAGTACCTCTGGATGCTGTACCTCTGTACCTCACAGTATCTCTGGATGCTGTACCTCAATACCTCACAGTACCTCTGGATGCTGTACCTCGATTCCTGACAGTACCTCTGGATGCTGTACCTCGATTCCTGACAGTACCTCTGGATGTTGTATCTCAGTACCTTACAGTACCTCTGGATGCTGTAACTCTGTACCTCACAGTACCTCTGGATCTTGTATCTCAGTACCGTACAGTACCTCTGGATGCTGTAGCTCTGTACCTCACAGTACCTCTGGATGTTGTACCTCAGTACCTTATGTATCTCAGGATGCTGTACCTCAATACCTCACAGTACCTCTGGATGCTGTATGTCTGTACTTCACAGTATCTCTGGTTGCTGCGCCTCGATAACTCACAGTACCTCTGGATGCTGTACCTCTGTACCTCACAGTATCTCTGGATGATGTACTTCAATACCTCACAGTACCTCTGGATGCTGTACCTCGATACCTGACAGTACCTCTGGATGTTGTACCTCAGTACCTTACAGTACCTCTGGATGCTGTAACTCTGTACCTCACAGTACCTCTGGATGTTGTACCTCAGTACCTGACAGTACCGCTAAATGCTGCACCTCTGTACCTAACAGTACCACTGGATTTTGTAACTCAATACCTCACAGTACCTCTGGATGCTGTACCTTGATAACTCTCTGTACCTCTGGATGCTGTACCTCGATACCTCAGAGTAACTCTTGATGCTTTACCTCTGTACCTCGCAGTATCTCTGGATGATATACCTCAACACCTCACAGTACCACTGGATGCTGTACCTCTGTACATCACAGTACCTCTGGATGCTGTATCTCTGTAATTAACAGTACCTCTGGTTGCTGCGCTTCGATAAATCACAGTACCTCTGGATGCTGTACCTCTGTACCTCACAGTATCTCTGGATGCTGTACCTCAATACCTCACAGTAACTCTGGATGCTGTACCTCGATAACTGACAGTACCTCTGGATGTTGTACCTCAGTACCTTATGTAGCTCTGGATGCTGTAAATCTGTACCTCACAGTATCTCTGAATGTTGTACCTCAGTAACTTACAGTATCTCTGGATGCTGTACCTCAATACCTCACCTTACCTCTGGATGCTGTACCTCTGTACCTCACAGTATCTCTGGATGATGTACTTCAAATCCTCACAGTACCTCTGGATGCTGTACCTCGATACCTGACAGTACCTCTGGATGTTGTACCTCAGTACCTTACAGTACCTCTGGATGCTGTAACTGTGTACCTCACAGTACCTCTGGATGTTGTACCTCAGTACCTGACAGTACCGCTAAATGCTGCACCACTGTACCTAACAGTACCACTGGATTTTGTAACTCAATACCTCACAGTACCTCTGGATGCTGTACCTTGATAACTCTCTGTACCTCTGGATGCTGTACCTCGATACCTCACAGTAACTCTTGATGCTTTACCTCTGTACCTCGCAGTATCTCTGGATGATATACCTCAACACCTCACAGTACCACTGGATGCTGTACCTCTGTACATCACAGTACCTCTGGATGCTGTATCTCTGTAATTAACAGTACCTCTGGTTGCTGCGCTTCGATAAATCACAGTACCTCTGGATGCTGTACCTCTGTACCTCACAGTATCTCTGGATGCTGTACCTCAATACCTCACAGTACCTCTGGATGCTGTACCTCGATACCTGACAGTACCTCGGGATGTTGTATCTCAGTACCTTACAGTACCTCTGGATGCTGTAACTCTGTACCTCACAGTACCTCTGGATGTTGTACCTCAGTACCTTACAGTACATCTTTATGCTGTACCTCTGTACCTCACAGTACCACTGGATTTTGTACCTCAGTACCTCACAGAACCTCTGGATGCTGTACCCCGATACCTCACAGTACCTCGGGATGCTGTACCTCGATACTTGACAGAACCACTGGATGCTGTACCTCGGTACCTCACAATACCTCTGGATGCTGTACCTCTGTAACTCACAGTATCTCTGGATGATGTACTTCAATACCTCACAGTACCTCTGGATGCTGTACCTCGATACCTGACAGGACCTCTGGATGTTGTACCTCAGTACCTTACAGTACCTCTGGATGCTGTAACTCTGTACCTCACTGTACCTCTGGATGTTGTACCTCAGTACCTGACAGTACCGCTAAATGCTGCACCTCTGTACCTAACAGTACCACTGGATTTTGTACCTCAATACCTCACAGTTCCTCTGGATGCTGTACCTTGATAACTCACTGTACCTCTGAATGCTGTACCTCGATACCTCACAGTAACTCTTGATGCTTTACCTCTGTACCTCACAGTATCTCTGGATGATATACCTCAACACCTCACAGTACCTCTGGATGCTGTACCTCTGTACATCACAGTACCTCTGGATGCTGTATCTCTGTACCTCACAGTACCTCTGCTTGCTGCGCCTCGATAACTCACAGTACCTCTGGATGCTGTACCTCTGTACCTCACAGTATCTCCGGATGCTGTACCTCAATACCTCACAGTACCTCTGGATGCTGTACCTCGATACCTGACAGTACCTCGGGATGTTGTATCTCAGTACCTTACAGTACCTCTGGATGCTGTAACTCTGTACCTCACAGTACCTCTGGATGTTGTACCTCAGTACCTTACAGTACATCTTTATGCTGTACCTCTGTACCTCACAGAACCTCTGGATGCTGTACCCCGATACCTCACAGTAACTCGGGATGCTGTACCTCGATACTTGACAGAACCACTGGATGCTGTACCTCGGTACCTCACAATACCTCTGAATGCTGTACCTCTGTACCTCACAGTATCTCTGGATGATGTACTTCAATACCTCACAGTACCTCTGGATGCTGTACCTCGATACCTGACAGGACCTCTGGATGTTGTACCTCAGTACCTTACAGTACCTCTGGATGCTGTAACTCTGTACCTCACTGTACCTCTGGATGTTGTACCTCAGTACCTGACAGTACCGCTAAATGCTGCACCTCTGTACCTAACAGTACCACTGGATTTTGTACCTCAATACCTCACAGTTCCTCTGAATGCTGTACCTCGATACCTCACAGTAACTCTTGATGCTTTACCTCTGTACCTCAGAGTATCTCTGGATGATATACCTCAACACCTCACAGAACCTCTGGATGCTGTACCCCAATACCTCACAGTACCTCTGGATGCTGTACCTTGATAACTCTCTGTACCTCTGGATGCTGTACCTCAATACCTCACAGTAACTCTTGATGCTTTACCTCTGTACCTCGCAGTATCTCTGGATGATATACCTCAACACCTCACAGTACCACTGGATGCTGTACCTCTGTACATCACAGTACCTCTGGATGCTGTATCTCTGTAATTAACAGTACCTCTGGTTGCTGCGCTTCGATAAATCACAGTACCTCTGGATGCTGTACCTCTGTACCTCACAGTATCTCTGGATGCTGTACCTCAATACCTCACAGTAACTCTGGATGCTGTACCTCGAAAACTGACAGTACCTCTGGATGTTGTACCTCAGTACCTTATGTAGCTCTGGATGCTGTAAATCTGTACCTCACAGTATCTCTGCATGTTGTACCCCAGTAACTTACAGTATCTCTGGATGCTGTACCTCAATACCTCACCTTACCTCTGGATGCTGTACCTCTGTACCTCACAGTATCTCTGGATGATGTACTTCAAATCCTCACAGTACCTCTGGATGCTGTACCTCGATACCTGACAGTACCTCTGGATGTTGTACATCAGTACCTTACAGTACCTCTGGATGCTGTAACTCTGTACCTCACAGTACCTCTGGATGTTGTACCTCAGTACCTGACAGTACCGCTGAAGTCTGCACCTCTGTACCTAACAGTACCACTGGATTTTGTACCTCAATACCTCACAGTACCTCTGGATGCTGTACCTTGATAACTCACTGTACCTCTGGATGCTGTACCTCGATACCTCACAGTAACTCTTGATGCTTTACCTCTGTACCTCATAGTATCTCTGGATGATATACCTCAACACCTCACAGTACCTCTGGATGCTGTACCTCTGTACATCACAGTACCTCTGGATGCTGTATCTCTGTACCTCACAGTACCTCTGCTTGCTGCGCCTCGATAACTCACAGTACCTCTGGATGCTGTACCTCTGTACCTCACAGTATCTCTGGATGCTGTACCTCAATACCTCACAGTACCTCTGGATGCTGTACCTCGATACCTGACAGTACCTCGGGATGTTGTATCTCAGTACCTTACAGTACCTCTGGATGCTGTAACTCTGTACCTCACAGTACCTCTGGATGTTGTACCTCAGTACCTTACAGTACATCTTTATGCTGTACCTCTGTACCTCACAGTACCACTGGATTTTGTACCTCAGTACCTCACAGAACCTCTGGATGCTGTACCCCGATACCTCACAGTACCTCGGGATGCTGTACCTCGATACTTGACAGAACCACTGGATGCTGTACCTCGGTACCTCACAATACCTCTGGATGCTGTACCTCTGTAACTCACAGTATCTCTGGATGATGTACTTCAATACCTGACAGGACCTCTGGATGTTGTACCTCAGTACCTTACAGTACCTCTGGATGCTGTAACTCTGTACCTCACTGTACCTCTGGATGTTGTACCTCAGTACCTGACAGTACCGCTAAATGCTGCACCTCTGTACCTAACAGTACCACTGGATTTTGTACCTCAATACCTCACAGTTCCTCTGGATGCTGTACCTTGATAACTCACTGTACCTCTGAATGCTGTACCTCGATACCTCACAGTAACTCTTGATGCTTTACCTCTGTACCTCACAGTATCTCTGGATGATATACCTCAACACCTCACAGTACCTCTGGATGCTGTACCTCTGTACATCACAGTACCTCTGGATGCTGTATCTCTGTACCTCACAGTACCTCTGCTTGCTGCGCCTCGATAACTCACAGTACCTCTGGATGCTGTACCTCTGTACCTCACAGTATCTCCGGATGCTGTACCTCAATACCTCACAGTACCTCTGGATGCTGTACCTCGATACCTGACAGTACCTCGGGATGTTGTATCTCAGTACCTTACAGTACCTCTGGATGCTGTAACTCTGTACCTCACAGTACCTCTGGATATTGTACCTCAGTACCTTACAGTACATCTTTATGCTGTACCTCTGTACCTCACAGTACCACTGGATTTTGTACCTCCGTACCTCACAGAACCTCTGGATGCTGTACCCCGATACCTCACAGTACCTCGGGATGCTGTACCTCGATACTTGACAGAACCACTGGATGCTGTACCTCGGTACCTCACAACACCTCTGGATGCTGTACCTCTGTACCTCACAGTACCTCAAGATGCTGTACCTCGATAACTGACGGAACCACTGGATGCAGTACCTCGGTACCTCACAGTATCTCTGGATGCTGTACCTCAATACCTCACAGTACCTCTGGATGCTGTACCTCGATAACTGACAGTACCTCTGGATGTTGTACCTCAGTACCTTATGTAGCTCTGGATGCTGTAAATCTGTACCTCACAGTATCTCTGCATGTTGTACCTCAGTAACTTACAGTATCTCTGGATGCTGTACCTCAATACCTCACCTTACCTCTGGATGCTGTACCTCTGTACCTCACAGTATCTCTGGATGATGTACTTCAAATCCTCACAGTACCTCTGGATGCTGTACCTCGATACCTGACAGTACCTCTGGATGTTGTACCTCAGTACCTTACAGTACCTCTGGATGCTGTAACTCTGTACCTCACAGTACCTCTGGATGTTGTACCTCAGTACCTGACAGTACCGCTAAATGCTGCACCACTGTACCTAACAGTACCACTGGATTTTGTAACTCAATACCTCACAGTACCTCTGGATGCTGTACCTTGATAACTCTCTGTACCTCTGGATGCTGTACCTCGATACCTCACAGTAACTCTTGATGCTTTACCTCTGTACCTCGCAGTATCTCTGGATGATATACCTCAACACCTCACAGTACCACTGGATGCTGTACCTCTGTACATCACAGTACCTCTGGATGCTGTATCTCTGTAATTAACAGTACCTCTGGTTGCTGCGCTTCGATAAATCACAGTACCTCTGGATGCTGTACCTCTGTACCTCACAGTATCTCTGGATGCTGTACCTCAATACCTCACAGTACCTCTGGATGCTGTACCTCGATACCTGACAGTACCTCGGGATGTTGTATCTCAGTACCTTACAGTACCTCTGGATGCTGTAACTCTGTACCTCACAGTACCTCTGGATGTTGTACCTCAGTACCTTACAGTACATCTTTATGCTGTACCTCTGTACCTCACAGTACCACTGGATTTTGTACCTCAGTACCTCACAGAACCTCTGGATGCTGTACCCCGATACCTCACAGTACCTCGGGATGCTGTACCTCGATACTTGACAGAACCACTGGATGCTGTACCTCGGTACCTCACAATACCTCTGGATGCTGTACCTCTGTAACTCACAGTATCTCTGGATGATGTACTTCAATACCTCACAGTACCTCTGGATGCTGTACCTCGATACCTGACAGGACCTCTGGATGTTGTACCTCAGTACCTTACAGTACCTCTGGATGCTGTAACTCTGTACCTCACTGTACCTCTGGATGTTGTACCTCAGTACCTGACAGTACCGCTAAATGCTGCACCTCTGTACCTAACAGTACCACTGGATTTTGTACCTCAATACCTCACAGTTCCTCTGGATGCTGTACCTTGATAACTCACTGTACCTCTGAATGCTGTACCTCGATACCTCACAGTAACTCTTGATGCTTTACCTCTGTACCTCACAGTATCTCTGGATGTTATACCTCAACACCTCACAGTACCTCTGGATGCTGTACCTCTGTACATCACAGTACCTCTGGATGCTGTATCTCTGTACCTCACAGTACCTCTGCTTGCTGCGCCTCGATAACTCACAGTACCTCTGGATGCTGTACCTCTGTACCTCACAGTATCTCCGGATGCTGTACCTCAATACCTCACAGTACCTCTGGATGCTGTACCTCGATACCTGACAGTACCTCTGGATGTTGTATCTCAGTACCTTACAGTACCTCTGGATGCTGTAACTCTGTACCTCACAGTACCTCTGGATGTTGTACCTCAGTACCTTACAGTACATCTTTATGCTGTACCTCTGTACCTCACAGTACCACTGGATTTTGTACCTCCGTACCTCACAGAACCTCTGGATGCTGTACCCCGATACCTCACAGTACCTCGGGATGCTGTACCTCGATACTTGACAGAACCACTGGATGCTGTACCTCGGTACCTCACAATACCTCTGGATGCTGTACCTCTGTACCTCACAGTATCTCTGGATGATGTACTTCAATACCTCACAGTACCTCTGGATGCTGTACCTCGATACCTGACAGGACCTCTGGATGTTGTACCTCAGTACCTTACAGTACCTCTGGATGCTGTAACTCTGTACCTCACTGTACCTCTGGATGTTGTACCTCAGTACCTGACAGTACCGCTAAATGCTGCACCTCTGTACCTAACAGTACCACTGGATTTTGTACCTCCGTACCTCACAGAACCTCTGGATGCTGTACTTCGATACCTCACAGTACCTCTGGCTGTTGTACCTCTGTACCTCACAGTACCTCAGGATGCTGTACCTCGGTACCTCACATTACGTCTGGATGCTGTACCTCTGTACCTCACAGTACCTCTGGATGCTGTACCTCGATACCTGACAGGAACACTGGTTGCTGCAACTAAGTATCTCACAGTACCTCTGGATGCTGTACTTCGATACCTCACAGTACCTCTGGCTGTTGTACCTCTGTACATCACAGTACCTCTGGATGCTGTACCTCGGTACCTCACATTACGTCTGGATGCTGTACCTCTGTACCTCACAGTACCTCTGGATGCTGTACCTCTGTACCTCACAGTACCTCTGGATGCTGTACCTCGATACCTGACAGGAACACTGGTTGCTGCAACTGAGTATCTCACAGTATATCTGGATGCTGTAGCTCTGTACCTCACAGTACCTCTGAATGCTGTACCTCGATACCTCACAGTAACTCTTGATTCTGTACCTCTGTACCGCACAGTTTCTCTAGATGCTGTACCTCAATAACTCACTGTACCTCTGGATGCTGTACCGCGATACCTTTCAGTACCTCTGGATGCCGTACCTCGATGCCTGACAGTACCTCTGGATGCCATAACTCTGTACCTGACAGTATCTCTGCATGCTGTACCTCATACCTCACAGTACCTCTGGATGCTGTACCTCGAAACCTGTCAGTACCTCTGGATGTTGTACCTCAGTACCTTACAGTACTTCTGGATGCTGTACCTCTGGATGTTGTACCTCAGTGCATGACAGTACATTTTAATGCTGTACCTCGGCACCTCACAGTACCTCTGGATGCTGTACATCGATACCTCACAGTGCCTCTGGAAGCTGTGCCTCGATACCTGACACTACGACTGGATGCTGTACCTCGATACCTCACAATACCTCTGCTTGCTGTACCTCAGTACCTCACAGTACCTCCTGATGCTGTACCTCGATAACTCACTGTACCTCTGGATGCAGTACCTCGGTACCTCACAGTAACTTTTGATGCTGTACCTCTGTACCTCACAGTATCTCTGGATGATATACCTCGACACCTCACAGAACCTCTGGATGCTGTACCCCAATACCTCAAAGTACCTCGGGATGCTGTACCTCGATACCTGACTGAACCACTGGATGCTGTACCTCGGTACCTCACAGTACCTCTGGATGTTGTACCTCAATATCTCACAGTACCTCGGGATGCTGTACGTCGATACTTGACAGAACCACTGGATGCTGTACCTCGGTACCTCACAGTACCTCTGGATGCTGTACCTCAATACCTCACAGTACCTCTGGATGCTGTACCTCTGGACATCACAGTACTTCTGGATGCTGTATTTCTGTACCTCACAGTACCTCTGGTTGCTGCGCCTCGATAACTCACAGTATCTCTGAATGCTGTACCTCTGTACCTCACAGTATCTCTGGATGCTGTACCTCAATACCTCACAATACCTCTGGATGCTGTATCTCTGTACTTCACAATACCTCTGGTTGCTGCGCCTCGATAACTCACAGTACCTCTGGATGCTGTACCTCTGTACCTCACAGTATCTCTGGATGATGTACTTCAATACCTCACAGTACCTCTGGATGCTGTACCTCGATACCTGACAGTACCTCTGGATGTTGTACCTCAGTACCTTACAGTACCTCTGGATGCTGTAACTCTGTACCTCACAGTACCTCTGGATGCTGTACCTCAATACCTCACAGTACCTCTGGATGCTGTATCTCTGTACTTCACAATACCTCTGGTTGCTGCGCCTCGATAACTCACAGTACCTCTGGATGCTGTACCTCTGTACCTCTCAGTATCTCTGGATGATGTACTTCAATACCTCACAGTACCTCTGGATGCTGTACCTCGATACCTGACAGTACCTCTGGATGTTGTACCTCAGTACCTTACAGTACCTCTGGATGCTGTAACTCTGTACCTCACAGTACCTCTGGATGTTGTACCTCAGTACCTGACAGTACCGCTAAATGCTGCACCTCTGTACCTAACAGTACCACTGGATTTTGTACCTCAATACCTCACAGTACCTCTGGATGCTGTACCTTGATAACTCACTGTACCTCTGGATGCTGTACCTCGATACCTCACAGTAACTCTTGATGCTTTACCTCCGTACCTCACAGTATCTCTGGATGATATACCTCAACACCTCACAGTACCTCTGGATGCTGTACCTCCGTACATCACAGTACCTCTGGATGCTGTATCTCTGTACCTCACAGTACCTCTGGTTGCTGCGCTTCGATAAATCACAGTACCTCTGGATGCTGTACCTCTGTACCTCACAGTAACTCTGGATGCTGTACCTCGATAACTGACAGTACCTCTGGATGTTGTACCTCAGTACCTTATGTACCTCTGGATGCTGTAAATCTGTACCTCACAGTATCTCTGGATGTTGTACCTCAGTATCTTACAGTATCTCTGGATGCTGTACCTCAATACCTCACAGTACCTCTGGATGCTGTACCTCTGTACATCACAGAACCGCTGGATGCTGTACCTCTGTACCTCACAGTATCTCTGGATGATGTACCTCAATACCTCACAGTACCTCTGGATGCTGTATCTCTATACCTCACAATACCTCTGGCTGCTGCGCCTCGATAACTCACAGTACCTCTGGATGCTGTACCTATGTACCTCACAGTATCTCTGGATGATGTACCTCAATACCTCACAGTACCTCTGGATGCTGTACCTCGATACCTGACAGTACCTCTGGATGTTGTACCTCAGTACCTTACAGTACCTCTGGATGCTGTAACACTGTACCTCACAGTAGCTCTGGATGTTGTACCTCAGTACCTTACAGTACCTCTGGATGTTGAACCTCAGTACCTGAGAGTACCGCTAAATGCTGCACCTCTGCACCTCACAGTACCACTGGATTTTGTACCTCAATACCTCACAGTACCTCTGGATGCTGTACCTTGATAACTCACTGTACCTCTGAATGCTGTACCTCGATACCTCACAGTAACTCTTGATGCTTTACCTCTGTACCTCACAGTATCTCTGGATGCTGTACCTCAATACCTCACAGTACCTCTGGATGCTGTATCTCTGTACTTCACAATACCTCTGGTTGCTGCGCCTCGATAACTCACAGTACCTCTGGATGCTGTACCTCTGTACCTCACAGTACCTCTGGATGCTGTACCTCGGTACATCACTGTACGTCTGGATGCTGTACCTCTGTACCTCACAGTACCTCTGGATGCTGTACCTCGATACCTGACAGGAACACTGGTTGCTGCAACTAAGTATCTCACAGTACATCTGGATGCTGTAGCTCTGTACCTCACTGTACCTCTGGATGCTGTACCTCGATACCTCACAGTACCTCTGGATGCTGTACCTCGATACCTGACAGTACCTCTGGATGTTGTACCTCATTACCTTACAGTACCTCTGGATGCTGTAACTCTGTACCTCACAGTACCTCTGGATGTTGTACCTCAGTACCTGACAGTACCGCTAAATGCTGCACCTCTGTACCTCACAGTACCTCTGGATGTTGTACCTCAATATCTCACAGTACCTCGGGATGCTGTACGTCGATACTTGACAGAACCACTGGATGCTGTAACTCGGTACCTCACAGTACCTCTGGATGCTGTACCTCAATACCTCACAGTACCACTGGATGCTGTACCTCTGGACATCACAGTACTTCTGGATGCTGTATTTCTGTACCTCACAGTACCTCTGGTTCCTGCGCCTCGATAACTCACAGTATCTCTGAATGCTGTACCTCTGTACCTCACAGTATCTCTGGATGCTGTACCTCAATACCTCACAGTACCTCTGGATGCTGTATCTCTGTACCTCACAGTACCTCTGGTTGCTGCGCCTCGATAACTCACAGTACATCTGGATGCTGTACCTCTGTACCTCACATTACCTCTGGATGCTGTACCTCGGTACCTCACAGTGTCTCTGGATGCCGTACCTCGGTACCTCACAGTACCTCTGGATGCTGTATCTCTGTACCTCACAGTCCCTCTGCTTGCTGCGCCTCGATAACTCACAGTACCTCTGGATGCGGTACCTCTGTACCTCACAGTACCTCTGGATGCTGTACCTCGATACCTGACAGTACCTCGGGATGTTGTATCTCAGTACCTTACAGTACCTCTGGATGCTGTAACTCTGTACCTCACAGTACCTCTGGATGTTGAACCTCAGTACCTTACAGTACATCTTTATGCTGTACCTCTGTACCTCACAGTACCACTGGATTTTGTACCTCAGTACCTCACAGAACCTCTGGATGCTGTACCCCGATACCTCACAGTACCTCGGGATGCTGTACCTCGATACTTGACAGAACCACTGGATGCTGTACCTCGGTACCTCACAGTACCTCTGGATGCTGTACCTCGATACCTGACAGGAACACTGGTTGCTGCAACTAAGTATCTCACAGTACATCTGGATGCTGTAGCTCTGTACCTCACTGTACCTCTGGATGCTGTACCTCGATACCTCACAGTACCTCTGAATGCTGTACCCCGGTACCTCACAGTACGTGGGGATGCTGTACCTCGGTACATCACTGTACGTCTGGATGCTGTACCTCTGTACCTCACAGTACCTCTGGATGCTGTACCTCGATACCTGACAGGAACACTGGTTGCTGCAACTAAGTATCTCACAGTACATCTGGATGCTGTAGCTCTGTACCTCACTGTACCTCTGGATGCTGTACCTCGATACCTCACAGTACCTCTGGATGCTGTACCTCGATACCTGACAGTACCTCTGGATGTTGTACCTCATTACCTTACAGTACCTCTGGATGCTGTAACTCTGTACCTCACAGTACCTCTGGATGTTGTACCTCAGTACCTGACAGTACCGCTAAATGCTGCACCTCTGTACCTCACAGTACCTCTGGATGTTGTACCTCAATATCTCACAGTACCTCGGGATGCTGTACGTCGATACTTGACAGAACCACTGGATGCTGTAACTCGGTACCTCACAGTACCTCTGGATGCTGTACCTCAATACCTCACAGTACCACTGGATGCTGTACCTCTGGACATCACAGTACTTCTGGATGCTGTATTTCTGTACCTCACAGTACCTCTGGTTCCTGCGCCTCGATAACTCACAGTATCTCTGAATGCTGTACCTCTGTACCTCACAGTATCTCTGGATGCTGTACCTCAATACCTCACAGTACCTCTGGATGCTGTATCTCTGTACCTCACAGTACCTCTGGTTGCTGCGCCTCGATAACTCACAGTACATCTGGATGCTGTACCTCTGTACCTCACATTACCTCTGGATGCTGTACCTCGGTACCTCACAGTGTCTCTGGATGCCGTACCTCGGTACCTCACAGTACCTCTGGATGCTGTATCTCTGTACCTCACAGTCCCTCTGATGCTGCGCCTCGATAACTCACAGTACCTCTGGATGCGGTACCTCTGTACCTCACATTACCTCTGGATGCTGTACCTCGATACCTGACAGTTCCTCGGGATGTTGTATCTCAGTACCTTACAGTACCTCTGGATGCTGTAACTCTGTACCTCACAGTACCTCTGGATGTTGAACCTCAGTACCTTACAGTACATCTTTATGCTGTACCTCTGTACCTCACAGTACCACTGGATTTTGTACCTCAGTACCTCACAGAACCTCTGGATGCTGTACCCCGATACCTCACAGTACCTCGGGATGCTGTACCTCGATACTTGACAGAACCACTGGATGCTGTACCTCGGTACCTCACAGTACCTCTGGATGCTGTACCTCGATACCTGACAGGAACACTGGTTGCTGCAACTAAGTATCTCACAGTACATCTGGATGCTGTAGCTCTGTACCTCACTGTACCTCTGGATGCTGTACCTCGATACCTCACAGTACCTCTGAATGCTGTACCCCGGTACCTCACAGTACGTGGGGATGCTGTTCCTCTGTACCTCACAGTACCTCTGGATGCTGTATCTCTGTACCTCACAGTACCGCTGGATGCTGTACCTCGATACCTGACAGGAACACTGGTTGCTGCAACTGAGTATCTCACAGTACATCTGGATGCTGTAGCTCTGTACCTCACAGTACCTCTGGATGCTGTACCTCGATACCTGACAGTACCTCGGGATGTTGTATCTCAGTACCTTACAGTACCTCTGGATGCTGTAACTCTGTACCTCACAGTACCTCTGGATGTTGAACCTCAGTACCTTACAGTACATCTTTATGCTGTACCTCTGTACCTCACAGTACCACTGGATTTTGTACCTCAGTACCTCACAGAACCTCTGGATGCTGTACCCCGATACCTCACAGTACCTCGGGATGCTGTACCTCGATACTTGACAGAACCTCTGGATGCTGTACCCCGATACCTCACAGTACCTCGGGATGCTGTACCTCGATACTTGACAGAACCACTGGATGCTGTACCTCGGTACCTCACATTACCTCTGGATGCTGTACCTCGGTACCTCACAGTGTCTCTGGATGCCGTACCTCGGTACCTCACAGTACCTCTGGATGCTGTATCTCTGTACCTCACAGTCCCTCTGCTTGCTGCGCCTCGATAACTCACAGTACCTCTGGATGCGGTACCTCTGTACCTCACAGTACCTCTGGATGCTGTACCTCGATACCTGACAGTACCTCGGGATGTTGTATCTCAGTACCTTACAGTACCTCTGGATGCTGTAACTCTGTACCTCACAGTACCTCTGGATGTTGAACCTCAGTACCTTACAGTACATCTTTATGCTGTACCTCTGTACCTCACAGTACCACTGGATTTTGTACCTCAGTACCTCACAGAACCTCTGGATGCTGTACCCCGATACCTCACAGTACCTCGGGATGCTGTACCTCGATACTTGACAGAACCACTGGATGCTGTACCTCGGTACCTCACAGTACCTCTGGATGCTGTACCTCGATACCTGACAGGAACACTGGTTGCTGCAACTAAGTATCTCACAGTACATCTGGATGCTGTAGCTCTGTACCTCACTGTACCTCTGGATGCTGTACCTCGATACCTCACAGTACCTCTGAATGCTGTACCCCGGTACCTCACAGTACGTGGGGATGCTGTTCCTCTGTACCTCACAGTACCTCTGGATGCTGTATCTCTGTACCTCACAGTACCGCTGGATGCTGTACCTCGATACCTGACAGGAACACTGGTTGCTGCAACTGAGTATCTCACAGTACATCTGGATGCTGTAGCTCTGTACCTCACAGTAACTCTGGATGCTGTACCTCGATACCTCACAGTAACTCTTGATTCTGTACCTCTGTACCGCACAGTTTCTCTGGATGCTGTACTTCAATACCTCACAGTACCTCTGGATGCTGTAGCTCTGTACCTCACAGTAACTCTGGATGCTGTTCCTCGATACCTGAAAGTATCTCTGGATGATATACCTCGACACCTCACAGTACCTCTGCATGCTGTACCTCAATAGCTCACAGTACCTCTGGATGCCGTACCTCGATACCACACAGTGTCTCTGGATGCTGTACCTCGGTACCTCACAGTACCTCTGGATGTTGTACCTCAATACCTTACATTACTTCTGGATGCTGTACCTCTGTACCTCACAGTACTTCTGGATGCTGCACCTCGATACCTGAAAGTACCTCTAGATGCTGTACCCCAGTACCTCACAGTACCTCTGGATGCTGTACCTTGATAACTCACAGTACGTCTGGATGCTGTACCTCTGTACCTCACAGTATCTCTGGATGCTGTACCTCAATACCTCACAGTACCTCTGGATGCTGTACCTCGATACCTCACAGTACCTCTGGATGCTGTACCTCGATACCTGACAGTACCTCCAGATGTTGTACGTCAGTAGCTGACAGTACCGCTTAATGCTGTACCTCTGTACCTCACAGTACCTCTGGATGCTGTACTTCGATACCTCACAGTACCTCTGGCTGTTGTACCTCTGTACCTCACAGTACCTCTGGATGCTGTACCTCGGTACCTCACTGTACGTCTGGATGCTGTACCTCTGTACCTCACAGTACCTCTGGATGCTGTACCTCGATACCTGACAGGAACACTGGTTGCTGCAACTAAGTATCTCACAGTACATCTGGATGCTGTAGCTCTGTACCTCACTGTACCTCTGGATGCTGTACCTCGATACCTCACAGTACCTCTGAATGCTGTACCTCGGTACCTCACAGTACGTGGGGATGCTGTACCTCTGTACCTCACAGTACCTCTGGATGCTGTATCTCTGTACCTCACATTACCTCTGGATGCTGTACCTCGATACCTGACAGGAACACTGGTTGCTGCAACTGAGTATCTCACAGTACATCTGGATGCTGTAGCTCTGTACCTCACAGTAACTCTGGATGCTGTACCTCGATACCTCACAGTACCTCTGAATGCTGTACCTCGATACCTGACAGTACCTCTGGTTGCTGCAACTCAGTATCTCACAGTACATCTGGATGCTGTAGCTCTGTACCTCACTGTACCTCTGGATGCTGTACCTCGATACCTCACAGTAACTCTTGATTCTGTACCTCTGTACCGCACAGTTTCTCTGGATGCTGTACCTCAATACCTCACTGTACCTCTGGATGCTGTAGCTCTGTACCTCACAGTAACTCTGGATGCTGTACCTCGATACCTGAAAGTATCTCTGGATGATATACCTCGACACCTCACAGTACCTCTGGATGCTGTACCTCGATACCTCACAGTACCTCTGGATGCTGTACCTCGATACCTGACAGTACCTCCAGATGTTGTACGTCAGTAGCTGACAGTACCGCTTAATGCTGTACCTCTGTACCTCACAGTACCTCTGGATGCTGTACTTCGATACCTCACAGTACCTCTGGCTGTTGTACCTCTGTACCTCACAGTACCTCAGGATGCTGTACCTCGGTACCTCACATTACGTCTGGATGCTGTACCTCTGTACCTCACAGTACCTCTGGATGCTGTACCTCGATACCTGACAGGAACACTGGTTGCTGCAACTAAGTATCTCACAGTACCTCTGGATGCTGTACTTCGATACCTCACAGTACCTCTGGCTGTTGTACCTCTGTACATCACAGTACCTCTGGATGCTGTACCTCGGTACCTCACATTACGTCTGGATGCTGTACCTCTGTACCTCACAGTACCTCTGGATGCTGTACCTCGATACCTGACAGGAACACTGGTTGCTGCAACTGAGTATCTCACAGTATATCTGGATGCTGTAGCTCTGTACCTCACAGTACCTCTGAATGCTGTACCTCGATACCTCACAGTAACTCTTGATTCTGTACCTCTGTACCGCACAGTTTCTCTAGATGCTGTACCTCAATAACTCACTGTACCTCTGGATGCTGTACCGCGATACCTTTCAGTACCTCTGGATGCCGTACCTCGATGCCTGACAGTACCTCTGGATGCCATAACTCTGTACCTGACAGTATCTCTGCATGCTGTACCTCATACCTCACAGTACCTCTGGATGCTGTACCTCGAAACCTGTCAGTACCTCTGGATGTTGTACCTCAGTACCTTACAGTACTTCTGGATGCTGTACCTCTGGATGTTGTACCTCAGTGCATGACAGTACATTTTAATGCTGTACCTCGGCACCTCACAGTACCTCTGGATGCTGTACATCGATACCTCACAGTGCCTCTGGAAGCTGTGCCTCGATACCTGACACTACGACTGGATGCTGTACCTCGATACCTCACAATACCTCTGCTTGCTGTACCTCAGTACCTCACAGTACCTCCTGATGCTGTACCTCGATAACTCACTGTACCTCTGGATGCAGTACCTCGGTACCTCACAGTAACTTTTGATGCTGTACCTCTGTACCTCACAGTATCTCTGGATGATATACCTCGACACCTCACAGAACCTCTGGATGCTGTACCCCAATACCTCAAAGTACCTCGGGATGCTGTACCTCGATACCTGACTGAACCACTGGATGCTGTACCTCGGTACCTCACAGTACCTCTGGATGTTGTACCTCAATATCTCACAGTACCTCGGGATGCTGTACGTCGATACTTGACAGAACCACTGGATGCTGTACCTCGGTACCTCACAGTACCTCTGGATGCTGTACCTCAATACCTCACAGTACCTCTGGATGCTGTACCTCTGGACATCACAGTACTTCTGGATGCTGTATTTCTGTACCTCACAGTACCTCTGGTTGCTGCGCCTCGATAACTCACAGTATCTCTGAATGCTGTACCTCTGTACCTCACAGTATCTCTGGATGCTGTACCTCAATACCTCACAATACCTCTGGATGCTGTATCTCTGTACTTCACAATACCTCTGGTTGCTGCGCCTCGATAACTCACAGTACCTCTGGATGCTGTACCTCTGTACCTCACAGTATCTCTGGATGATGTACTTCAATACCTCACAGTACCTCTGGATGCTGTACCTCGATACCTGACAGTACCTCTGGATGTTGTACCTCAGTACCTTACAGTACCTCTGGATGCTGTAACTCTGTACCTCACAGTACCTCTGGATGCTGTACCTCAATACCTCACAGTACCTCTGGATGCTGTATCTCTGTACTTCACAATACCTCTGGTTGCTGCGCCTCGATAACTCACAGTACCTCTGGATGCTGTACCTCTGTACCTCTCAGTATCTCTGGATGATGTACTTCAATACCTCACAGTACCTCTGGATGCTGTACCTCGATACCTGACAGTACCTCTGGATGTTGTACCTCAGTACCTTACAGTACCTCTGGATGCTGTAACTCTGTACCTCACAGTACCTCTGGATGTTGTACCTCAGTACCTGACAGTACCGCTAAATGCTGCACCTCTGTACCTAACAGTACCACTGGATTTTGTACCTCAATACCTCACAGTACCTCTGGATGCTGTACCTTGATAACTCACTGTACCTCTGGATGCTGTACCTCGATACCTCACAGTAACTCTTGATGCTTTACCTCTGTACCTCACAGTATCTCTGGATGATATACCTCAACACCTCACAGTACCTCTGGATGCTGTACCTCTGTACATCACAGTACCTCTGGATGCTGTATCTCTGTACCTCACAGTACCTCTGTTTGCTGCGCTTCGATAAATCACAGTACCTCTGGATGCTGTACCTCTGTACCTCACAGTAACTCTGGATGCTGTACCTCGATAACTGACAGTACCTCTGGATGTTGTACCTCAGTACCTTATGTACCTCTGGATGCTGTAAATCTGTACCTCACAGTATCTCTGGATGTTGTACCTCAGTATCTTACAGTATCTCTGGATGCTGTACCTCAATACCTCACAGTACCTCTGGATGCTGTACCTCTGTACATCACAGTACCGCTGGATGCTGTACCTCTGTACCTCACAGTATCTCTGGATGATGTACCTCAATACCTCACAGTACCTCTGGATGCTGTATCTCTATACCTCACAATACCTCTGGCTGCTGCGCCTCGATAACTCACAGTACCTCTGGATGCTGTACCTATGTACCTCACAGTATCTCTGGATGATGTACCTCAATACCTCACAGTACCTCTGGATGCTGTACCTCGATACCTGACAGTACCTCTGGATGTTGTACCTCAGTACCTTACAGTACCTCTGGATGCTGTAACACTGTACCTCACAGTAGCTCTGGATGTTGTACCTCAGTACCTTACAGTACCTCTGGATGTTGAACCTCAGTACCTGAGAGTACCGCTAAATGCTGCACCTCTGCACCTCACAGTACCACTGGATTTTGTACCTCAATACCTCACAGTACCTCTGGATGCTGTACCTTGATAACTCACTGTACCTCTGAATGCTGTACCTCGATACCTCACAGTAACTCTTGATGCTTTACCTCTGTACCTCACAGTATCTCTGGATGCTGTACCTCAATACCTCACAGTACCTCTGGATGCTGTATCTCTGTACTTCACAATACCTCTGGTTGCTGCGCCTCGATAACTCACAGTACCTCTGGATGCTGTACCTCTGTACCTCACAGTATCTCTGGATGATGTACTTCAATACCTCACAGTACCTCTGGATGCTGTACCTCGATACCTGACAGTACCTCTGGATGTTGTACCTCATTACCTTACAGTACCTCTGGATGCTGTAACTCTGTACCTCACAGTACCTCTGGATGTTGTACCTCAGTACCTGACAGTACCGCTAAATGCTGCACCTCTGTACCTCACAGTACCTCTGGATGTTGTACCTCAATATCTCACAGTACCTCGGGATGCTGTACGTCGATACTTGACAGAACCACTGGATGCTGTAACTCGGTACCTCACAGTACCTCTGGATGCTGTACCTCAATACCTCACAGTACCACTGGATGCTGTACCTCTGGACATCACAGTACTTCTGGATGCTGTATTTCTGTACCTCACAGTACCTCTGGTTGCTGCGCCTCGATAACTCACAGTATCTCTGAATGCTGTACCTCTGTACCTCACAGTATCTCTGGATGCTGTACCTCAATACCTCACAGTACCTCTGGATGCTGTATCTCTGTACCTCACAGTACCTCTGGTTGCTGCGCCTCGATAACTCACAGTACATCTGGATGCTGTACCTCTGTACCTCACATTACCTCTGGATGCCGTACCTCGGTACCTCACAGTACCTCTGGATGCTGTATCTCTGTACCTCACAGTCCCTCTGCTTGCTGCGCCTCGATAACTCACAGTACCTCTGGATGCGGTACCTCTGTACCTCAAAGTACCTCTGGATGCTGTACCTCGATACCTGACAGTACCTCGGGATGTTGTATCTCAGTACCTTACAGTACCTCTGGATGCTGTAACTCTGTACCTCACAGTACCTCTGGATGTTGTACCTCAGTACCTTACAGTACATCTTTATGCTGTACCTCTGTACCTCACAGTACCACTGGATTTTGTACCTCAGTACCTCACAGTACCGCTGGATGTTGTACCTCAGTACCTGACAGTACCGCTTAATGCTGTACCTCTGGACATCACAGTACTTCTGGATGCTGTATTTCTGTACCTCACAGTACCTCTGGTTGCTGCGCCTCGATAACTCACAGTATCTCTGAATGCTGTACCTCTGTACCTCACAGTATCTCTGGATGCTGTACCTCAATACCTCACAATACCTCTGGATGCTGTATCTCTGTACTTCGCAATACCTCTGGTTGCTGCGCCTCGATAACTCACAGTACCTCTGGATGCTGTACCTCGGTACCTCACATTACGTCTGGATGCTGTACCTCTGTAACTCACAGTACCTCTGGATGCTGTACCTCGATACCTGACAGGAACACTGGTTGCTGCAACTAAGTATCTCACAGTACCTCTGGATGCTGTACTTCGATACCTCACAGTACCTCTGGCTGTTGTACCTCTGTACATCACAGTACCTCTGGATGCTGTACCTCGGTACCTCACATTACGTCTGGATGCTGTACCTCTGTACCTCACAGTACCTCTGGATGCTGTACCTCGATACCTGACAGGAACACTGGTTGCTGCAACTGAGTATCTCACAGTATATCTGGATGCTGTAGCTCTGTACCTCACAGTACCTCTGAATGCTGTACCTCGATACCTCACAGTAACTCTTGATTCTGTACCTCTGTACCGCACAGTTTCTCTAGATGCTGTACCTCAATAACTCACTGTACCTCTGGATGCTGTACCGCGATACCTTTCAGTACCTCTGGATGCCGTACCTCGATGCCTGACAGTACCTCTGGATGCCATAACTCTTTACCTGACAGTATCTCTGCATGCTGTACCTCATACCTCACAGTACCTCTGGATGCTGTACCTCGAAACCTGTCAGTACCTCTGGATGTTGTACCTCAGTACCTTACAGTACTTCTGGATGCTGTACCTCTGGATGTTGTACCTCAGT
Source organism: Hypanus sabinus (assembly GCF_030144855.1). Taxonomy (NCBI): domain Eukaryota; kingdom Metazoa; phylum Chordata; class Chondrichthyes; order Myliobatiformes; family Dasyatidae; genus Hypanus; species Hypanus sabinus. Next base: position 159,065,012 of record NC_082707.1, on the reverse strand, counting down.
GCATGACAGTACATTTTAATGCTGTACCTCGGCACCTCACAGTACCTCTGGATGCTGTACATCGATACCTCACAGTGCCTCTGGAAGCTGTGCCTCGATACCTGACACTACGACTGGATGCTGTACCTCGATACCTCACAATACCTCTGCTTGCTGTACCTCAGTACCTCACAGTACCTCCTGATGCTGTACCTCGATAACTCACTGTACCTCTGTTTGCTGCGCCTCGATAACTCACAGTACATCTGGATGCTGTACCTCTGTACCTCACATTACCTCTGGATGCTGTACCTCGGTACCTCACAGTGTCTCTGGATGCCGTACCTCGGTACCTCACAGTACCTCTGGATGCTGTATCTCTGTACCTCACAGTCCCTCTGCTTGCTGCGCCTCGATAACTCACAGTACCTCTGGATGCGGTACCTCTGTACCTCACAGTACCTCTGGATGCTGTACCTCGATACCTGACAGTACCTCTGGATGCTGTAACTCTGTACCTCACAGTACCTCTGGATGTTGTACCTCAGTACCTTACAGTACATCTTTATGCTGTACCTCTGTACCTCACAGTACCACTGGATTTTGTACCTCAGTACCTCACAGTACCGCTGGATGTTGTACCTCAGTACCTGACAGTACCGCTTAATGCTGTACCTCTGGACATCACAGTACTTCTGGATGCTGTATTTCTGTACCTCACAGTACCTCTGGTTGCTGCGCCTCGATAACTCACAGTATCTCTGAATGCTGTACCTCTGTACCTCACAGTATCTCTGGATGCTGTACCTCAATACCTCACAATACCCCTGGATGCTGTATCTCTGTACTTCACAATACCTCTGGTTGCTGCGCCTCGATAACTCACAGTACCTCTGGATGCTGTACCTCGGTACCTCACATTACGTCTGGATGCTGTACCTCTGTACCTCACAGTACCTCTGGATGCTGTACCTCGATACCTGACAGGAACACTGGTTGCTGCAACTAAGTATCTCACAGTACCTCTGGATGCTGTACTTCGATACCTCACAGTACCTCTGGCTGTTGTACCTCTGTACATCACAGTACCTCTGGATGCTGTACCTCGGTACCTCACATTACGTCTGGATGCTGTACCTCTGTACCTCACAGTACCTCTGGATGCTGTACCTCGATACCTGACAGGAACACTGGTTGCTGCAACTGAGTATCTCACAGTATATCTGGATGCTGTAGCTCTGTACCTCACAGTACCTCTGAATGCTGTACCTCGATACCTCACAGTAACTCTTGATTCTGTACCTCTGTACCGCACAGTTTCTCTAGATGCTGTACCTCAATAACTCACTGTACCTCTGGATGCTGTACCGCGATACCTTTCAGTACCTCTGGATGCCGTACCTCGATGCCTGACAGTACCTCTGGATGCCATAACTCTGTACCTGACAGTATCTCTGCATGCTGTACCTCATACCTCACAGTACCTCTGGATGCTGTACCTCGAAACCTGTCAGTACCTCTGGATGTTGTACCTCAGTACCTTACAGTACTTCTGGATGCTGTACCTCTGGATGTTGTACCTCAGTGCATGACAGTACATTTTAATGCTGTACCTCAGCACCTCACAGTACCTCTGGATGCTGTACATCGATACCTCGCAGTGCCTCTGGAAGCTGTGCCTCGATACCTGACACTACGACTGGATGCTGTACCTCGATACCTCACAATACCTCTGCTTGCTGTACCTCAGTACCTCACAGTACCTCCTGATGCTGTACCTCGATAACTCACTGTACCTCTGGATGCTGTACCTCGGTACCTCACAGTAACTTTTGATGCTGTACCTCTGTACCTCACAGTATCTCTGGATGATATACCTCGACACCTCACAGAACCTCTGGATGCTGTACCCCAATACCTCAAAGTACCTCGGGATGCTGTACCTCGATACCTGACTGAACCACTGGATGCTGTACCTCGGTACCTCACAGTACCTCTGGATGTTGTACCTCAATATCTCACAGTACCTCGGGATGCTGTACGTCGATACTTGACAGAACCACTGGATGCTGTACCTCGGTACCTCACAGTACCTCTGGATGCTGTACCTCAATACCTCACAGTACCTCTGGATGCTGTACCTCTGGACATCACAGTACTTCTGGATGCTGTTTTTCTGTACCTCACAGTACCTCTGGTTGCTGCGCCTCGATAACTCACAGTATCTCTGAATGCTGTTCCTCTGTACCTCACAGTGTCTCTGGATGCTGCGCCTCGATAACTCACAGTACCTCTGGATGCTGTACCGCGATATCTTTCAGTACCTCTGGATGCCGTACCTCGATGCCTGACAGTACCTCTGGATGCCATAACTCTGTATCTGACAGAATCTCTGCATGCTGTACCTCTGTACCTCACAGTGCCTCTGGATGCTGTACCTCGATACCTCACAATAACTCTGCTGGCTGAACCTCAGTACCTCACAGTAACTCCTGATGCTGTACCTCAATAAGACACTGTATCCCTGGATGCTGTACCTCGATAACTCACTGTACCTCTGGATGCTTTACCTCGATACCTTACAGTACCTCTGGATGATGTATCTCTGCACCTCACAGTACATCTGGTTGCTGCACATCGATACCTGACAGTACCTCTGGATGCCGTACCACGATACCTGACCGTACCTCTGAATGCTGTACCTCGATAACTCACAGTACCTCAGGATGCTGTAACTATGTACCTGACAGTATGTCTGCATGCTGTACCTCAATAGCTCACAGTACCTCCGGATGCCGTACCTCGATACCACACAGTGTCTCTGGATGCTGTACCTCGGTACCTCACAGTACCTCTGGATGTTGTACCTTAATACCTTACAGTACCTCTGGATGCTGTACCTCTGTACCTCACAGTACTTCTGGATGCTGCACCTCGATACCTGAAAGTACCTAAAGATGCTGTACCCCAGTACCTCACAGTACCTCTGGATGCTGTACCTTGATAACTCACAGTACATCTGGATGCTGTACCTCTGTACCTCACAGTACCTCTGGATGCTGTACCTCGATACCTGACAGGAACACTGGTTGCTGCAACTAAGTATCTCACAGTACATCTGGATGCTGTAGCTCTGTACCTCACTGTACCTCTGGATGCTGTACCTCGATACCTCACAGTACCTCTGAATGCTGTAGCTCGGTACCTCACAGTACGTGGGGATGCTGTTCCTCTGTACCTCTCAGTACCTCTGGATGCTGTATCTCTGTACCTCACAGTACCGCTGGATGCTGTACCTCGATACCTGACAGGAACACTGGTTGCTGCAACTGAGTATCTCACAGTACATCTGGATGCTGTAGCTCTGTACCTCACAGTAACTCTGGATGCTGTACCTCGATACCTCACAGTAACTCTTGATTTTGTACCTCTGTACCGCACAGTTTCTCTGGATGCTGTACTTCAATACCTCACAGTACCTCTGGATGCTGTAGCTCTGTACCTCACAGTAACTCTGGATGCTGTTCCTCGATACCTGAAAGTATCTCTGGATGATATACCTCGACACCTCACAGTACCTCTGCATGCTGTAGCTCAATAGCTCACAGTACCTCTGGATGCCGTACCTCGATACCACACAGTGTCTCTGGATGCTGTACCTCGGTACCTCACAGTACCTCTGGATGTTGTACCTCAATACCTGACAGTACCTCGGGATGTTGTATCTCAGTACCTTACAGTACCTCTGGATGCTGTAACTCTGAACCTCACAGTACCTCTGGATGTTGTACCTCAGTACCTTACAGTACATCTTTATGCTGTACCTCTTTACCTCACAGTACCACTGGATTTTGTACCTCAGTACCTCACAGAACCTCTGGATGCTGTACCCCGATACCTCACAGTACCTCGGGATGCTGTACCTCGATACTTGACAGAACCACTGGATGCTGTACCTCGGTACCTCACAATACCTCTGGATGCTGTACCTCAATACCTCACAGTACCTCTGGATGCTGTGCCTCTGGACATCACAGTACTTCTGGATGCTGTACCTTGATAACTCACTGTACCTCTGGATGCTGTACCTCGATACCTCACAGTAACTCTTGATGCTTTACCTCTGTACCTCACAGTATCTCTGGATGATATACCTCAACACCTCACAGTACCTCTGGATGCTGTGCCTGTGGACATCACAGTACTTCTGGATGCTGTATCTCTGTACCTCACAGTACCTCTGGTTGCTGCGCCTCGATATCTCACAGCATCTCTGAATGCTGTACCTCTGTACCTCACTGTATCTCTGGATGCTGTACCTCAATACCTCACAGTACCTCTGGATGCTGTACCTCAATACCTGACAGTACCTCTGGATGCTGTACCTCGATAACTCACTGTACCTCTGGATGCTGTACCGCGATACCTTTCAGTACCTCTGGATGCCGTACCTCGATGCCTGACAGTACCTCTGGATGCCATAACTCTGTACCTGACAGTATCTCTGCATGCTGTACCTCATACCTCACAGTACCTCTGGATGATGTACCTCGAAACCTGTCAGTACCTCTGGATGTTGTACCTCAGTACCTTACAGTACCTCTGGATGCTGTACCTCTGGATGTTGTACCTCAGTGCATGACAGTACATTTTAATGCTGTACCTCGGCACCTCACAGTACCTCTGGATGCTGTACATCGATACCTCACAGTGCCTCTGGAAGCTGCGCCTCGATACCTGACACTACGACTGGATGCTGTACCTCGATACCTCACAATACCTCTGCTTGCTGTACCTCAGTACCTCAGAGTACCTCTGGATGCTGTACCTCTGTACCTCACAGTATCTCTGGATGATGTACTTCAATACCTCACAGTACCTCTGGATGCTGTACCTCGATACCTGACAGTACCTCTGGATGTTGTACCTCAGTACCTTACAGTACCTCAGGATGCTGTAACTCAGTACCTGACAGTACCGCTAAATGCTGCACCTCTGTACCTAACAGTACCACTGGATTTTGTACCTCAATACCTCACAGTACCTCTGGATGCTGTACCTTGATAACTCACTATACCTCTGGATGCTGTACCTCGATACCTCACAGTAACTCTTGATGCTTTACCTCTGTACCTCACAGTATCTCTGGATGATATACCTCAACACCTCACAGTACCTCTGGATGCTGTACCTCTGTACATCACAGTACCTCTGGATGCTGTATCTCTGTACCGCACAGTACCTCTGGTTGCTGCGCTTCGATAAATCACAGTACCTCTGGATGCTGTACCTCTGTACCTCACAGTATCTCTGGATGATGTACCTCAATACCTCACAGTAACTCTGGATGCTGTACCTCGATAACTGACAGTACCTCTGGATGTTGTACCTCAGTACCTTATGTACCTCTGGATGCTGTAAATCTGTACCTCACAGTATCTCTGGATGTTGTACCTCAGTATCTTACAGTATCTCTGGATGCTGTACCTCAATACCTCACAGTACCTCTGGATGCTGTACCTCTGTACATCAGAGTACCTCTGGATGCTGTACCTCTGTACTTCACAGTACCTCTGGATGCAGTACCTCGGTACCTCACAGTACCTCTGGATGCTGTACCTCAGTACCTCACAGTACCTCTGGATGCTGCACCTCAATACCTCACAGTACCTCTGGATGCTGTACCTCTGTACCTCACAGTACCTCTGGATGCTGTATCTCTGTACCTCACAATACCTCTGGCTGCTGCGCCTCGATAACTCACAGTACCTCTGGATGCTGTACCTCTGTACCTCACAGTATCTCTGGATGATGTACCTCAATACCTCACAGTACCTCTGGATGCTGTACCTCGATACCTGACAGTACCTCTGGATGTTGTACCTCAGTACCTTACAGTACCTCTGGATGCTGTAACACTGTACCTCACAGTAGCTCTGGATGTTGTACCTCAGTACCTTACAGTACCTCTGGATGTTGAACCTCAGTACCTGACAGTACCGCTAAATGCTGCACCTCTGTACCTCACAGTACCACTGGATGTTGTACCTCAATACCTCACAGTACCTCTGGAGGCTGTACCTTGATAACTCACTGTACCTCTGAATGATACACCTCAACACCTCACAGAACCTCTGGATGCTGTACCCCGATACCTCACAGTACCTCAAGATGCTGTACCTCGATAACTGACAGAACCACTGGATGCAGTACCTCGGTACCTCACAGTATCTCTGGATGCTGTACCTCAATACTTCACAGTACCTCTGGATGCTGTACCTCTGTACATCACAGTACCTCTGGATGCTCTATCTCTGTACCTCACAGTACCTCTGCTTGCTGCGCCTCGATAACGCACAGTACCTCTGGATGCTGTACCTCTGTACCTCACATTACCTCTGGATGCTGTACCTCGGTTCCTCACAGTACCTCTGGATGCTGTACCACAGTACCTCACAGGACCTCTGGATGTTGTACCTCAGTATCTGACAGTACCTTTTAATGCTTTACCTCTGTACCTCACAGTAACTCTGGATGCCGTACCTCAATACCTCACAGTGTCTCTGGATGCTGTACCTCGGTACCTCACAGTAACTTTTGATGCTGTACCTCTGTACCTCACAGTATCTCTGGATGATATACCTCGACACCTCACAGAACCTCTGGATGCTGTACCCCAATACCTCAAAGTACCTCGGGATGCTGTACCTCGATACCTGACTGAACCACTGGATGCTGTACCTCGGTACCTCACAGTACCTCTGGATGTTGTACCTCAATATCTCACAGTACCTCGGGATGCTGCACGTCGATACTTGACAGAACCACTGGATGCTGTACCTCGGTACCTCACAGTACCTCTGGATCCTGTACCTCAATACCTCACAGTACCTCTGGATGCTGTACCTCTGTACCTCACAGTACCTCTGGATGCTGTATCTCTGTACCTCACAATACCTCTGGTTGCTGCGCCTCGATAACTCACAGTACCTCTGGATGCTGTACCTCTGTACCTCACAGTATCTCTGGATGATGTACTTCAATACCTCACAGTACCTCTGGATGCTGTACCTCGATACCTGACAGTACCTCTGGATGTTGTACCGCAGTACCTTACAGTACCTCTGGATGCTGTAACTCTGTACCTCACAGTACCTCTCGATGTTGTACCTCAGTACCTGACTGTACCGCTAAATGCTGCACCTCTGTACCTAACAGTACCACTGGATTTTGTACCTCAATACCTCACAGTACCTCTGGATGCTGTACCTTGATAACTCACTGTACCTCTGAATGCTGTACCTCGATACCTCACAGTAACTCTTGATGCTTTACCTCTGTACCTCACAGTATCTCTGGATGATATACCTCAACACCTCACAGTACCTCTGGATGCTGTACCTCTGTACATCACAGTACCTCTGGATGCTGTATCTCTGTACCTCACAGTACCTCTGGTTGCTGCGCTTCGATAAATCACAGTACCTCTGGATGCTGTACCTCTGTACCTCACAGTATCTCTGGATGCTGTACCTCAATACCTCACAGTAACTCTGGATGCTGTACCTCGATAACTGACAGTACCTCTGGATGTTGTACCTCAGTACCTTATGTACCTCTGGATGCTGTAAATCTGTACCTCACAGTATCTCTGGATGTTGTACCTCAGTATCTTACAGTATCTCTGGATGCTGTACCTCAATACCTCACAGTACCTCTGGATGCTGTACCTCTGTACATCACAGTACCGCTGGATGCTGTACCTCTGTACCTCACAGTATCTCTTAATGATGTACCTCAATACCTCACAGTACCTCTGGATGCTGTATCTCTGTACCTCACAATACCTCTGGCTGCTGCGCCTCGATAACTCACAGTACCTCTGGATGCTGTACCTCTGTACCTCACAGTATCTCTGGATGATGTACGTCAATACCTCACAGTACCTCTGGATGCTGTACCTCGATACCTGACAGTACCTCTGGATGTTGTACCTCAGTACCTTACAGTACCTCTGGATGCTGTATCACTGTACCTCACAGTAGCTTTGGATGTTGTACCTCAGAACCTTACAGTACCTCTGGATGTTGAACCTCAGTACCTGACAGTACCGCTAAATGCTGCACCTCTGTACCTCACAGTACCACTGGATTTTGTACCTCAATACCTCACAGTACCTCTGGATGCTGTACCTTGATAACTCACTGTACCTCTGAATGCTGTACCTCGATACCTCACAGTAACTCTTGATGCTTTACCTCTGTACCTCACAGTATCTCTGGATGATACACCTCAACACCTCACAGAACCTCTGGATGCTGTACCCCGATACCTGACAGTACCTCTGGATGTTGTACCTCAGTACCTTACAGTACCTCTGGATGCTTTACCTCGATAACTCACAGTACCTCTGGATGCTGTACCTCGATACCTCATAGTACCTCTGGATGGTGTACCTCAATACCTCACAGTACCTCTGGATGCTGTACCTCAATAACTCACTCTACATCTGGATGCTGTACATCGATACCTCACAGTGCCTCTGGATGCTGTGCATCGAAACATGACACTACCACTGGATGCTGTACCTCGATATATCACAGTACCTCTGCTTGCTGTACATCAGTACCTCACAGTACCTCTGGATGCTTTACCTCGATAACTCACAGTACCTCTGGATGCTGTATCTCTGTACCTCACAGTACATCTGGTTGCGACACCTCGATACCTCACAGTACCTCTGGATGCTGTACCTCGATACCTCACAGTACCTCTGTATGCTGTACCTCTGTACCTCACATTACCTCTGGATGTTGCACCTTAGTACCTCACAGTACCTCTGGATGTTGTACCTCAGTACCTGACAGTACCTTTTAATGTTGAACCTCTGTACCTCACAGTACCTCTGGATGATATACCTCGACACCACACAGAACCTCTGGATGCTGTACCCCGATACCTCACAGTACCTCGGGATGCTGTACCTCGATACTTCACAGAACCACTGGATGCTGTACCTGCACCTCGATAACTCACATTATCTCTGAATGCTGTACCTCTGTACCTCACAGTATCTCTGGATGCTGTACCTCAATACCTCACAGTACCTCTGGATGCTGTACCTCGATACCTGACAGTACCTCTGGATGTTGTACCTCAGTACCTTACAGTACCTCTGGATGCTTTACCTCGATAACTCACAGTACCTCTGGATGCTGTACCTCGATACCTCATAGTACCTCTGGATGGTGTACCTCAATACCTCACAGTACCTCTGGGTCTGTACCTCAATAACTCACTGTACATCTGGATGCTGTACATCGATACCTCACAGTGCCTCTGGATGCTGTGCATCGAAACATGACACTACCACTGGATGCTGTACCTCGATATATCACAGTACCTCTGCTTGCTGTACATCAGTACCTCACAGTACCTCTGGATGCTTTACCTCGATAACTCACAGTACCTCTGGATGCTGTACCTCGATACCTCATAGTACCTCTGGATGGTGTACCTCAATACCTCACAGTACCTCTGGATGCTGTACCTCAATAACTCACTGTTGATCTGGATGTTGTACCTCGATACCTCACAGTACCTTTGGATTCTGAACCTCGATACCAGTCTGTACCTCTGGATGTTGTACATTAGTACCTTACAGTACCTCTGGATGCTATATCTCTGTACCTATCAGTACCTCTGGATGCCGTACCTCGATACCTCACAGTGCCTCTGGATGCTGTACCTCGATACCTCACAGTGACTCTGGATGCTGTACCTCGGTACCTAACAGTACGTCAGGATGCTGTACCTCGATAACTCACAGTACCTCTGGATGCTGTCCTTCGATACCTCACAGTACCTCTGGATAATGTACCTCGGTACCTAACAGTACCTCTGGATGCTGTACCTCCATACCTCACAGTACATCTGGATGCTGTACCTCGATACCTCACAGCGCCTCTGGATGCTGTGCATCGATACCTGACACTACCACTGGATGCTGTACCTCGATAACTCACTGTACCTCTGGATACTGTAGCTCGGTAACTCACACTACCTCTGGATCTGTACCTCAGTACCTCACAGAACCTCCTGATGCTGTACCTCGATAAATCACTGTACCTCTGGATGCTGTACCTTGATAAATCACTGTATCTCTGGATGCTGTACCTCGATACCTTACAGTGCCTCTGGTTGCTGTATCTCTGTACCTCACATTACCTCTGGATGCTGTATCTCTGTACCTCACAGTACATCTGGTTGCGACACCTCGATACCTCACAGTTCCTCTAGATGCTGCACCTCGATACCTGACAGTACCTCTGGATGCTGTACCTCGATACCTCACAGTACCTCTGTATGCTGTACCTCTGTACCTCACATTACCTCTGGATGTTGCACCTTAGTACAGCACAGTACCTCTGGATGTTGTACCTCAGTACCTGACAGTACCTTTTAATGCTGTACCTCTGTACCTCACAGTACCTCTGGATACCATACCCCGATACCTCACAGTATCTCTGAATGCTGTACCTCTGTACCTCACAGTATCTCTGGATGCTGTTCCTCAATACCTCACAGTACCTCTGGATGCTGTACCTCGATACCTGACAGTACCTCTGGATGTTGTACCTCAGTACCTTACAGTACCTCTGGATGCTTTACCTCGATAACTCACAGTACCTCTGGATGCTGTACCTCGATACCTCATAGTACCTCTGGATGGTGTACCTCAATACCTCACAGTACCTCTGGATGCTGTACCTCAATAACTCACTCTACATCTGGATGCTGTACATCGATACCTCACAGTGCCTCTGGATGCTGTGCATCGAAACATGACACTACCACTGGATGCTGTACCTCGATATATCACAGTACCTCTGCTTGCTGTACATCAGTACCTCACAGTACCTCTGGATGCTTTACCTCGATAACTCACAGTACCTCTGGATGCTGTATCTCTGTACCTCACAGTACATCTGGTTGCGACACCTCGATACCTCACAGTACCTCTGGATGCTGTACCTCGATACCTCACAGTACCTCTGTATGCTGTACCTCTGTACCTCACATTACCTCTGGATGTTGCACCTTAGTACCTCACAGTACCTCTGGATGTTGTACCTCAGTACCTGACAGTACCTTTTAATGTTGAACCTCTGTACCTCACAGTACCTCTGGATACCATACCCCGATACCTCACAGTATCTCTGGATGCTGTACCTCTGTATCTCACAGTACCTTTGGATGCTGTACCTCTGTACTTCACAGAAACTCTGAATGCTGTACCTCGATACCAGAAAGTACCTCTGGATGCTGTACCTCGATTCCTCACAGTACATCTGGATGCTGTACCTCAATACCGCACAGTACCTCTGGATGCTGTACTTCGATACCTCACAGTACCTCTGGATGCTGTACCTCGGTACCTCACAGTACCTCTGGCAGCTGCACGTCTATACCTGACAGTACCTCTGGTTGCTGCAACTCGGTATCTCACAGTACCTCTTGAAGCTGTAGCTCTGTACCTCACAGTACCTCTGGGTGCTGTACCTCGATACCTGACAGTGTCCCTTGATGCTGTACCTCGATACCTCACAGTACCTCTGGATGCTTTTCCTTAGTACTTCACAGTACCTCTGGATGCTGTACCTCGATAACTCACTGTACCTCTGGATGCTGTACATCTATACCTCACAGTACCTCGGGATGCTGTACCTCGATACTTCACAGAACCACTGGATGCTGTACCTCGGTACCTCACAGTACCTCTGGATGCTGTACCTCAATACCTCACAGTACCTCTGGATGCTGTACCTCTGGACATCACAGTACTTCTGGATGCTGTATCTCTGTACCTCACAGTACCTCTGGTTGCTGCACCTCGATAACTCACAGTATCTCTGAATGCTGTACCTCGGTACCTCACAGTATCTCTGGATGCTGTACCTCAATACCTCACAGTACCTCTGGATGCTGTACCTCGATACCTGACAGTACCTCTGGATGTTGTACCTCAGTACCTTACAGTACCTCTGGATGCTTTACCTCGATAACTCACAGTACCTCTGGATGCTGTACCTCGATACCTCATAGTACCTCTGTATGGTGTACATCAATACCTCACAGTACCTCTGGATGGTGTACCTCAATACCTCACAGTACCTCTGGATGCTGTACCTCAATAACTCACTCTACATCTGGATGCTGTACATCGATACCTCACAGTGCCTCTGGATGCTGTGCATCGAAACATGACACTACCACTGGATGCTGTACCTCGATATATCACAGTACCTCTGCTTGCTGTACATCAGTACCTCACAGTACCTCTGGATGCTTTACCTCGATAACTCACAGTACCTCTGGATGCTGTACCTCGATACCTCATAGTACCTCTGGATGGTGTACCTCAATACCTCACAGTACCTCTGGATGCTGTACCTCAATAACTCACTGTACATCTGGATGTTGTACCTCGATACCTCACAGTACCTTTGGATGCTGAACCTCGATACCAGTCAGTACCTCTGGGTGTTGTACATTAGTACCTTACAGTACCTCTGGATGCTATATCTCTGTACCTATCAGTACCTCTGGATGCCGTACCTCGATACCTCACAGTGCCTCTGGATGCTGTACCTCGATACCTCACAGTGACTCTGGATGCTGTACCTCGGTACCTAACAGTACGTCAGGATGCTGTACCTCGATAACTCACAGTACCTCTGGATGCTGTCCTTCGATACCTCACAGTACCTCTGGATAATGTACCTCGGTACCTAACAGTACCTCTGGATGCTGTACCTCCATACCTCACAGTACATCTGGATGCTGTACCTCGATACCTCACAGCGCCTCTGGATGCTGTGCATCGTTACCTGACACTACCACTGGATGCTGTACCTCGATAACTCACTGTACCTCTGGATACTGTAGCTCGGTAACTCGCACTACCTCTGGATCTGTACCTCAGTACCTCACAGAACCTCCTGATGCTGTACCTCGATAAATCACTGTACCTCTGGATGCTGTACCTCGATAAATCACTGTATCTCTGGATGCTGTACCTCGATACCTTACAGTACCTCTGGTTGCTGTATCTCTGTACCTCACATTACCTCTGGATGCTGTATCTCTGTACCTCACAGTACATCTGGTTGCGACACCTCGATACCTCACAGTTCCTCTAGATGCTGCACCTCGATACCTGACAGTACCTCTGGATGCAGTACCTCGATACCTCACAGTACCTCTGTATGCTGTACCTCTGTACCTCACATTACCTCTGGATATTGCACCTTAGTACCTCACAGTACCTCTGGATGTTGTACCTCAGTACCTGACAGTACCTTTTAATGCTGTACCTCTGTACCTCACAGTACCTCTGGATACCATACCCCGATACCTCACAGTATCTCTGGATGCTGTACCTCTGTATCTCACAGTACCTTTGGATGCTGTACCTCTGTACTTCACAGAAACTCTGAATGCTGTACCTCGATACCAGAAAGTACCTCTGGATGCTGTACCTTGATTCCTCACAGTACATCTGGATGCTGTACCTCAATACCGCACAGTACCTCTGGATGCTGTACTTCGATACCTCACAGTACCTCTGGATGCTGTACCTCGGTACCTCACAGTACCTCTGGCAGCTGCACGTCGATACCTGTCAGTACCTCTGGTTGCTGCAACTCGGTATCTCACAGTAACTCTTGAAGCTGTAGCTCTGTACCTCACAGTACCTCTGGATGCTGTACTTCGATACCTGACAGTGTCCCTTGATGCTGTACCTCGATACCTCACAGTACCTCTGGATGCTTTTCCTTAGTACTTCACAGTACCTCTGGATGCTGTACCTCGATAACTCACTGTACCTCTGGATGCTGTACCTCTATACCTAACAGAGTCTTTGGATGCTGTACCTCGATACCTGACAGGACCACTGGATGCTGTACCTCGGTACCTCACAGTACCTCTGGATGCTGTACCTCTGTACCTCACAGTATCTCTGGATGCTGTACCTCAATACCTCACAGTACCTCTGGATGCTGTACCTCGATACCTGACAGTACCTCTGGATGTTGTACCTCAGTACCTTACAGTACCTCTGGATGCTTTACCTCGATAACTCACAGTACCTCTGGATGCTGTACCTCGATACCTCATAGTACTTCTGGATGGTGTACCTCAATACCTCACAGTACCTCTGGATGCTGTACCTCAATAACTCACAGTACCTCTGGATGCTGTACCTCGATACCTCACAGTAACTCTTGATGCTTTACCTCTGTACCTCACAGTATCTCTGGATGATACACCTCAACACCTCACAGAACCTCTGGATGCTGTACCCCGATACCTCACAGTACCTCAAGATGCTGTACCTCGATAACTGACAGAACCACAGGATGCAGTACCTCGGTACCTCACAGTATCTCTGGATGCTGTACCTCAATACTTCACAGTACCTATGGATGCTGTACCTCTGTACATCACAGTATCTCTGAATGCTGTACCTCTGTACCTCACAGTATCTCTGGATGCTGTACCTCAATACCTCACCGTACCTCTGGATGCTGTACCTCTGTACATCACAGTACCGCTGGATGCTGTATCTCTGTACCTCACAGTACCTCTGCTTGCTGCGCCTCGATAACTCACAGTACCTCTGGATGCTGTACCTCAATACCTCACAGTACCTCTGGATGCTGTACCTCGATTCCTGACAGTACCTCTGGATGTTGTATCTCAGTACCTTACAGTACCTCTGGATGCTGTAACTCTGTACCTCACAGTACCTCCGGATGTTGTATCTCAGTACCGTACAGTACCTCTGGATGCTGTAACTCTATACCTCACAGTACCTCTGGATGTTGTACCTCAGTACCTTATGTACCTCTGGATGCTGTAAATCTGTACCCCGATGCCTCACAGTACCTCGGGATGCTGTACCTCGATATCTGACTGAACCACTGCATGCAGTACCTCGGTACTTCCCAGTATCTCTGGATGCTGTACCTTAATATCTCACAGTGACTCTGGATGCTGTACCTCGGTCCCTAACAGTACGTCAGGATGCTGTACCTCGATAACTCACAGTACCTCTGGATGCCGTACCTTGATATCTCACAGTGTGTCTGGATGCTGTACCTCGGTACCTCACAGTACCGCTGGATGCTGTATCTCTGTACCTCACAGTACCTCTGCTTGCTGCGCCTCGATAACTCACAGTACCTCTGGAAGCTGTACCTCTGTACCTCACAGTATCTCTGGAAGCTGTACCACAGTACCTCACAGTACCTCTGGATGCTGTACCTCGATACCTGACAGTACATCTGTATGCTGTACCTCTGTACCTCACAGTACCACTGGATTTTGTACCTCAGTACCTCACAGTACCTCTGGTTGTTGTACCTCAGTACCTGACAGTACCGCTTAATGCTGTACCTCTGTACCACAGTACCACTGGAATTTGTACATGAATACCTCACAGTACCTCTGGATGCCGTACCTCGATACCTCACAGTGTCTCTGGATGCTGTACCTCGGTACCTCACAGTATCTCTGGATGATATACCTCGACACCACACAGAACCTCTGGATGCTGTACCCCGATACCTCACAGTACCTCGGGATGCTGTACCTCGATACTTCACAGAACCACTGGATGCTGTACCTGCACCTCGATAACTCACATTATCTCTGAATGCTGTACCTCTGTACCTCACAGTACCTCTGGATACCATACCCTGATACCTCACAGTATCTCTGAATGCTGTACCTCTGTACCTCACAGTATCTCTGGATGCTGTACCTCAATACCTCACAGTACCTCTGGATGCTGTACCTCGATACCTGACAGTACCTCTGGATGTTGTACCTCAGTACCTTACAGTACCTCTGGATGCTTTACCTCGATAACTCACAGTACCTCTGGATGCTGTACCTCGATACCTCATAGTACCTCTGGATGGTGTACCTCAATACCTCACAGTACCTCTGGATGCTGTACCTCAATAACTCACTCTACATCTGGATGCTGTACATCGATACCTCACAGTGCCTCTGGATGCTGTGCATCGAAACATGACACTACCACTGGATGCTGTACCTCGATATATCACAGTACCTCTGCTTGCTGTACATCAGTACCTCACAGTACCACTGGATGCTTTACCTCGATAACTCACAGTACCTCTGGATGCTGTATCTCTGTACCTCACAGTACATCTGGTTGCGACACCTCGATACCTCACAGTACCTCTGGATGCTGTACCTCGATACCTCACAGTACCTCTGTATGCTGTACCTCTGTACCTCACAGTACCTCTGGATGTTGTACCTCAGTACCTGACAGTACCTTTTAATGTTGAACCTCTGTACCTCACAGTACCTCTGGATACCATACCCCGATACCTCACAGTATCTCTGGATGCTGTACCTCTGTATCTCACAGTACCTTTGGATGCTGTACCTCTGTACTTCACAGAAACTCTGAATGCTGTACCTCGATACCAGAAAGTACCTCTGGATGCTGTACCTCGATTCCTCACAGTACATCTGGATGCTGTACCTCAATACCGCACAGTACCTCTGGATGCTGTACTTCGATACCTCACAGTACCTCTGGATGCTGTACCTCGGTACCTCACAGTACCTCTGGCAGCTGCACGTCTATACCTGACAGTACCTCTGGTTGCTGCAACTCGGTATCTCACAGTACCTCTTGAAGCTGTAGCTCTGTACCTCACAGTACCTCTGGGTGCTGTACCTCGATACCTGACAGTGTCCCTTGATGCTGTACCTCGATACCTCACAGTACCTCTGGATGCTTTTCCTTAGTACTTCACAGTACCTCTGGATGCTGTACATCTATACCTAACAGAGTCTTTGGATGCTGTACCTCAATACCTCACAGTACCTCGGGATGCTGTACCTCGATACTTCACAGAACCACTGGATGCTGTACCTCGGTACCTCACAGTACCTCTGGATGCTGTACCGCAATACCTCACAGTATCTCTGGATGCTGTACCTCTGGACATCACAGTACTTCTGGATGCTGTATCTCTGTACCTCACAGTACCTCTGGTTGCTGCACCTCGATAACTCACAGTATCTCTGAATGCTGTACCTCGGTACCTCACAGTATCTCTGGATGCTGTACCTCAATACCTCACAGTACCTCTGGATGCTGTACCTCGATACCTGACAGTACCTCTGGATGTTGTACCTCAGTACCTTACAGTACCTCTGGATGCTTTACCTCGATAACTCACAGTACCTCTGGATGCTGTACCTCGATACCTCATAGTACCTCTGTATGGTGTACATCAATACCTCACAGTACCTCTGGATGGTGTACCTCAATACCTCACAGTACCTCTGGATGCTGTACCTCAATAACTCACTCTACATCTGGATGCTGTACATCGATACCTCACAGTGCCTCTGGATGCTGTGCATCGAAACATGACACTACCACTGGATGCTGTACCTCGATATATCACAGTACCTCTGCTTGCTGTACATCAGTACCTCACAGTACCTCTGGATGCTTTACCTCGATAACTCACAGTACCTCTGGATGCTGTACCTCGATACCTCATAGTACCTCTGGATGGTGTACCTCAATACCTCACAGTACCTCTGGATGCTGTACCTCAATAACTCACTGTACATCTGGATGTTGTACCTCGATACCTCACAGTACCTTTGGATGCTGAACCTCGATACCAGTCAGTACCTCTGGATGTTGTACATTAGTACCTTACAGTACCTCTGGATGCTATATCTCTGTACCTATCAGTACCTCTGGATGCCGTACCTCGATACCTCACAGTGCCTCTGGATGCTGTACCTCGATACCTCACAGTGACTCTGGATGCTGTACCTCGGTACCTAACAGTACGTCAGGATGCTGTACCTCGATAACTCACAGTACCTCTGGATGCTGTCCTTCGATACCTCACAGTACCTCTGGATAATGTACCTCGGTACCTAACAGTACCTCTGGATGCTGTACCTCCATACCTCACAGTACATCTGGATGCTGTACCTCGATACCTCACAGCGCCTCTGGATGCTGTGCATCGATACCTGACACTACCACTGGATGCTGTACCTCGATAACTCACTGTACCTCTGGATACTGTAGCTCGGTAACTCGCACTACCTCTGGATCTGTACCTCAGTACCTCACAGAACCTCCTGATGCTGTACCTCGATAAATCACTGTACCTCTGGATGCTGTACCTCGATAAATCACTGTATCTCTGGATGCTGTACCTCGATACCTTACAGTACCTCTGGTTGCTGTATCTCTGTACCTCACATTACCTCTGGATGCTGTATCTCTGTACCTCACAGTACATCTGGTTGCGACACCTCGATACCTCACAGTTCCTCTAGATGCTGCACCTCGATACCTCACAGTACCTCTGGATGCAGTACCTCGATACCTCACAGTACCTCTGTATGCTGTACCTCTGTACCTCACATTACCTCTGGATATTGCACCTTAGTACCTCACAGTACCTCTGGATGTTGTACCTCAGTACCTGACAGTACCTTTTAATGCTGTACCTCTGTACCTCACAGTACCTCTGGATACCATACCCCGATACCTCACAGTATCTCTGGATGCTGTACCTCTGTATCTCACAGTACCTTTGGATGCTGTACCTCTGTACTTCACAGAAACTCTGAATGCTGTACCTCGATACCAGAAAGTACCTCTGGATGCTGTACCTCGATTCCTCACAGTACATCTGGATGCTGTACCTCAATACCGCACAGTACCTCTGGATGCTGTACTTCGATACCTCACAGTACCTCTGGATGCTGTACCTCGGTACCTCACAGTACCTCTGGCAGCTGCACGTCGATACCTGTCAGTACCTCTGGTTGCTGCAACTCGGTATCTCACAGTAACTCTTGAAGCTGTAGCTCTGTACCTCACAGTACCTCTGGATGCTGTACTTCGATACCTGACAGTGTCCCTTGATGCTGTACCTCGATATCTCACAGTACCTCTGGATGCTTTTCCTTAGTACTTCACAGTACCTCTGGATGCTGTACCTCGATAACTCACTGTACCTCTGGATGCTGTACCTCTATACCTAACAGAGTCTTTGGATGCTGTACCTCGATACCTGACAGGACCACTGGATGCTGTACCTCGGTACCTCACAGTACCTCTGGATGCTGTACCTCTGTACCTCACAGTATCTCTGGATGCTGTACCTCAATACCTCACAGTACCTCTGGATGCTGTACCTCGATACCTGACAGTACCTCTGGATGTTGTACCTCAGTACCTTACAGTACCTCTGGATGCTTTACCTCGATAACTCACAGTACCTCTGGATGCTGTACCTCGATACCTCATAGTACTTCTGGATGGTGTACCTCAATACCTCACAGTACCTCTGGATGCTGTACCTCAATAACTCACAGTACCTCTGGATGCTGTACCTCTGTACCTCACAGTATCTCTGGATGCTGTACCTCAATACCTCACAGTACCTCTGGATGCTGTACCTCGATACCTGACAGTACCTCTGGATGTTGTACCTCAGTACCTTACAGTACCTCTGGATGCTTTACCTCGATAACTCACAGTACCTCTGGATGCTGTACCTCGATACCTCATAGTACTTCTGCATGCTGATCCTCGATACCAGTCAGTACCTCTGGATGTTGTACATTAGTACCTTACAGTACCTCTGGATGCTATATCTCTGTACCTATCAGTACCTCTGGATGCCGTACATCGATACCTCACAGTGCCTCTGGATGCTGTACCTCGATACCTCACAGTGACTGTGGATGCTGTACCTCAGTACCTAACAGTACGTCAGGATGCTGTATCTCTGTACCTCACAGTACATCTGGTTGCGACACCTCGATACCTCACAGTTCCTCTAGATGCTGCACCTCGATACCTGACAGTACCTCTGGATGCTGTACCTCGATACCTCACAGTACCTCTGTATGCTGTACCTCTGTACCTCACATTACCTCTGGATGTTGCACCTTAGTACAGCACAGTACCTCTGGATGTTGTACCTCAGTACCTGACAGTACCTTTTAATGCTGTACCTCTGTACCTCACAGTACCTCTGGATACCATACCCCGATACCTCACAGTATCTCTGAATGCTGTACCTCTGTACCTCACAGTATCTCTGGATGCTGTACCTCAATACCTCACAGTACCTCTGGATGCTGTACCTCGATACCTGACAGTACCTCTGGATGTTGTACCTCAGTACCTTACAGTACCTCTGGATGCTTTACCTCGATAACTCACAGTACCTCTGGATGCTGTACCTCGATACCTCATAGTACCTCTGGATGGTGTACCTCAATACCTCACAGTACCTCTGGATGCTGTACCTCAATAACTCACTCTACATCTGGATGCTGTACATCGATACCTCACAGTGCCTCTGGATGCTGTGCATCGAAACATGACACTACCACTGGATGCTGTACCTCGATATATCACAGTACCTCTGCTTGCTGTACATCAGTACCTCACAGTACCTCTGGATGCTTTACCTCGATAACTCACAGTACCTCTGGATGCTGTATCTCTGTACCTCACAGTACATCTGGTTGCGACACCTCGATACCTCACAGTACCTCTGGATGCTGTACCTCGATACCACACAGTACCTCTGTATGCTGTACCTCTGTACCTCACATTACCTCTGGATGTTGCACCTTAGTACCTCACAGTACCTCTGGATGTTGTACCTCAGTACCTGACAGTACCTTTTAATGTTGAACCTCTGTACCTCACAGTACCTCTGGATACCATACCCCGATACCTCACAGTATCTCTGGATGCTGTACCTCTGTATCTCACAGTACCTTTGGATGCTGTACCTCTGTACTTCACAGAAACTCTGAATGCTGTACCTCGATACCAGAAAGTACCTCTGGATGCTGTACCTCGATTCCTCACAGTACATCTGGATGCTGTACCTCAATACCGCACAGTACCTCTGGATGCTGTACTTCGATACCTCACAGTACCTCTGGATGCTGTACCTCGGTACCTCACAGTACCTCTGGCAGCTGCACGTCTATACCTGACAGTACCTCTGGTTGCTGCAACTCGGTATCTCACAGTACCTCTTGAAGCTGTAGCTCTGTACCTCACAGTACCTCTGGGTGCTGTACCTCGATACCTGACAGTGTCCCTTGATGCTGTACCTCGATACCTCACAGTACCTCTGGATGCTTTTCCTTAGTACTTCACAGTACCTCTGGATGCTGTACCTCGATAACTCACTGTACCTCTGGATGCTGTACATCTATACCTAACAGAGTCTTTGGATGCTGTACCTCAATACCTCACAGTACCTCGGGATGCTGTACCTCGATACTTCACAGAACCACTGGATGCTGTACCTCGGTACCTCACAGTACCTCTGGATGCTGTACCTCAATACCTCACAGTACCTCTGGATGCTGTACCTCTGGACATCACAGTACTTCTGGATGCTGTATCTCTGTACCTCACAGTACCTCTGGTTGCTGCACCTCGATAACTCACAGTATCTCTGAATGCTGTACCTCGGTACCTCACAGTATCTCTGGATGCTGTACCTCAATACCTCACAGTACCTCTGGATGCTGTACCTCGATACCTGACAGTACCTCTGGATGTTGTACCTCAGTACCTTACAGTACCTCTGGATGCTTTACCTCGATAACTCACAGTACCTCTGGATGCTGTACCTCGATACCTCATAGTACCTCTGTATGGTGTACATCAATACCTCACAGTACCTCTGGATGGTGTACCTCAATACCTCACAGTACCTCTGGATGCTGTACCTCAATAACTCAATCTACATCTGGATGCTGTACATCGATACCTCACAGTGCCTCTGGATGCTGTGCATCGAAACATGACACTACCACTGGATGCTGTACCTCGATATATCACAGTACCTCTGCTTGCTGTACATCAGTACCTCACAGTACCTCTGGATGCTTTACCTCGATAACTCACAGTACCTCTGGATGCTGTACCTCGATACCTCATAGTACCTCTGGATGGTGTACCTCAATACCTCACAGTACCTCTGGATGCTGTACCTCAATAACTCACTGTACATCTGGATGTTGTACCTCGATACCTCACAGTACCTTTGGATGCTGAACCTCGATACCAGTCAGTACCTCTGGGTGTTGTACATTAGTACCTTACAGTACCTCTGGATGCTATATCTCTGTACCTATCAGTACCTCTGGATGCCGTACCTCGATACCTCACAGTGCCTCTGGATGCTGTACCTCGATACCTCACAGTGACTCTGGATGCTGTACCTCGGTACCTAACAGTACGTCAGGATGCTGTACCTCGATAACTCACAGTACCTCAGGATGCTGTACCTCGATAACTCACAGTACCTCTGGATACTGTAGCTCGGTAACTCGCACTACCTCTGGATCTGTACCTCAGTACCTCACAGAACCTCCTGATGCTGTACCTCGATAAATCACTGTACCTCTGGATGCTGTACCTCGATAAATCACTGTATCTCTGGATGCTGTACCTCGATACCTTACAGTACCTCTGGTTGCTGTATCTCTGTACCTCACATTACCTCTGGATGCTGTATCTCTGTACCTCACAGTACATCTGGTTGCGACACCTCGATACCTCACAGTTCCTCTAGATGCTGCACCTCGATACCTGACAGTACCTCTGGATGCAGTACCTCGATACCTCACAGTACCTCTGTATGCTGTACCTCTGTACCTCACATTACCTCTGGATATTGCACCTTAGTACCTCACAGTACCTCTGGATGTTGTACCTCAGTACCTGACAGTACCTTTTAATGCTGTACCTCTGTACCTCACAGTACCTCTGGATACCATACCCCGATACCTCACAGTATCTCTGGATGCTGTACCTCTGTATCTCACAGTACCTTTGGATGCTGTACCTCTGTACTTCACAGAAACTCTGAATGCTGTACCTCGATACCAGAAAGTACCTCTGGATGCTGTACCTCGATTCCTCACAGTACATCTGGATGCTGTACCTCAATACCGCACAGTACCTCTGGATGCTGTACTTCGATACCTCACAGTACCTCTGGATGCTGTACCTCGGTACCTCACAGTACCTCTGGCAGCTGCACGTCGATACCTGTCAGTACCTCTGGTTGCTGCAACTCGGTATCTCACAGTAACTCTTGAAGCTGTAGCTCTGTACCTCACAGTACCTCTGGATGCTGTACTTCGATACCTGACAGTGTCCCTTGATGCTGTACCTCGATACCTCACAGTACCTCTGGATGCTTTTCCTTAGTACTTCACAGTACCTCTGGATGCTGTACCTCGATAACTCACTGTACCTCTGGATGCTGTACCTCTATACCTAACAGAGTCTTTGGATGCTGTACCTCGATACCTGACAGGACCACTGGATGCTGTACCTCGGTACCTCACAGTACCTCTGGATGCTGTACCTCTGTACCTCACAGTATCTCTGGATGCTGTACCTCAATACCTCACAGTACCTCTGGATGCTGTACCTCGATACCTGACAGTACCTCTGGATGTTGTACCTCAGTACCTTACAGTACCTCTGGATGCTTTACCTCGATAACTCACAGTACCTCTGGATGCTGTACCTCGATACCTCATAGTACTTCTGGATGGTGTACCTCAATACCTCACAGTACCTCTGGATGCTGTACCTCAATAACTCACAGTACCTCTGGATGCTGTACCTCTGTACCTCACAGTATCTCTGGATGCTGTACCTCAATACCTCACAGTACCTCTGGATGCTGTACCTCGATACCTGACAGTACCTCTGGATGTTGTACCTCAGTACCTTACAGTACCTCTGGATGCTTTACCTCGATAACTCACAGTACCTCTGGATGCTGTACCTCGATACCTCATAGTACTTCTGCATGCTGATCCTCGATACCAGTCAGTACCTCTGGATGTTGTACATTAGTACCTTACAGTACCTCTGGATGCTATATCTCTGTACCTATCAGTACCTCTGGATGCCGTACATCGATACCTCACAGTGCCTCTGGATGCTGTACCTCGATACCTAACAGTGACTGTGGATGCTGTACCTCAGTACCTAACAGTACGTCAGGATGCTGTACCTCGATAACTCACAGTACCTCTGGATGCTGTCCTTCGATACCTCACAGTGCCTCTGGATGCTGTACTTCGATACCTCACAGTATCTCTGGATGCTGTACCTCTGTATCTCACAGTACCTTTGGATGCTGTACCTCTGTACTTCACAGAAACTCTGAATGCTGTACCTCGATACCAGAAAGTACCTCTGGATGCTGTACCTCGATTCCTCACAGTACATCTGGATGCTGTACCTCAGGATGCTGTACTTCGATACCTCACAGAACCTCTGGATGCTGTACCTCGGTACCTCACAGTACCTCTGGCCGCTGCACGTCGATACCTGACAGTACCTCTGGTTGCTGCAACTCGGTATCTCACAGTACCTCTTGAAGCTGTAGCTCTGTACCTCACAGTACCTCTGGGTGCTGTACCTCGATACCTGACAGTGTCCCTTGATGCTGTACCTCGATACCTCACAGTACCTCTGGATGCTTTTCCTTAGTACTTCACAGTACCTTTGGATGCTGTACCTCGATAACTCACTGTACCTCTGGATGCTGTACCTCTATACCTAACAGAGTCTTTGGATGCTGTACCTCGATACCTGACAGGACCACTGGATGCTGTACCTCGGTACCTCACAGTACCTCTGGATGCTGTACCTCAATACCTCACAGTACCTCTGGATGCTATACCTCTGTACCTGACAGTACCTTTTAATGCTGTATGTCTGTACCTCACAGTACCTCTGGTTGCTGCGCCTCGATACCACACAGTGTCTCTGGATAATGTACCTCGGTACCTCACAGTACCTCTGGATGTTGTACCTCAATACCTCACAGTACCTCCGGATGCTGTACCTCTGTACCTCACAGTACTTCTGGATGCTGCACCTCGATACCTGACAGTACCTCTGGATGCTGTAACCCCCGACCCTCACAGTACCTCTGGATGCTGTAGCTTGATAACTCACTGAACCTCTGGATGCTGTACCTCGATACCTCACAGTAACTCTTGATGCTGTACCTTGTTACTTCACAGTACCTCTGGATGCTGTACCTCGATACCTGACAGGGTCTCTTGATGCTGTACCTCGATACCTCACAGTACCTCTGGATGCTTTACTTTGGAACTTCACAGTATCTCTGGATGCTGTACCTCAATACCTGACAGTACCTCTGGTTGCTGCAACTCAGTATCTCACAGTAACTCTGGACGCTGTAGCTCTGTACCTCACAGTACCTTTGGGTGCTGTACCTCGATACCTGACAGTGTCTCTTGATGCTGTACCTCGATACTTCACAGTACCTCTGGATTCTTTACCTTTGTACCTCACAGTACCTCAGGATGTTGTACCTCAGTACCTAACAGTACCTCTGGATGCTATATCTCTGTACCTCACAGTACCTCGGGATGACGTACCTCGATACCTCACAGTGTGGCTGGATGCTGTACTTCGATACCTCACAGTGCCTCTGGATGCTTTGCATCGATATGTCATAGTACCTATGCTTGCTGTACATCAGTACCTCACAGTACCTCTGGATGCAGTACCTCAATACCTGACAGTACCTCTGCATGCTGTACCTCAATACCACACAGTACCTCTGGATGCTGTAACTGTACCTGACAGTATGTCTGTATGCTGTACCTCAATACCTCACAGTACCTCTGGATGCTATACCTCGATACCTGTCAGTACCTCTGGATGTTGTTCCTCAGTACCTTACAGGACCTCTGGATGCTGTACCTCTGGATTTTGTACCTCAGTACCTTACTGTCCCACTGTATGCTGTACCTCTGTACCTCACATTACCTCTGGATGTTGCACCTCAGTACCTGACAGTACATTTTAATGCTGTATCTTTTTACCTCACAGTACCTCTGGATGCCGTACCTCGATAACTCACATTGTCTCTGGATGCTGTACCTCGGTACCTCACAGTACCTCTGGATGCTGTACATCGATACCTCACAGTGCCTCTGGATGCAGTGCCTCGATACCTGAGACTACAACTGGATGTTGTACCTCGATACCTCACAATACCTCTGCTTG
The DNA here is from genome assembly GCF_030144855.1 of Hypanus sabinus. Classification (NCBI taxonomy): domain Eukaryota; kingdom Metazoa; phylum Chordata; class Chondrichthyes; order Myliobatiformes; family Dasyatidae; genus Hypanus; species Hypanus sabinus. Next base: position 159,038,821 of record NC_082707.1, on the reverse strand, counting down.
CTGTACCTCAGTACCTCACAGTAGCTCTGGATGCTCTATCTCGATAAATCACTGTACCTCTGGATGCTGTACCTCGATACCTTACAGTACCTCTGGTTGCTGTGTCTCTGTACCTCACATTACCTCTGGATGATGTATCTCTGTACCTCACAGTACATCTGGTTGCTGCACATCGATACCTCACAGTTCCTCTGGATGCTGCACCTCGATACCTGACAATACCTCTGGATGCTGTACCTCGATACCTCACAGTACCTCTGTTTGCTGTACCTCGGTGCCTCACAGTTCCTCTGGATGCTGTGCCTCGATAACTCACTGTACCTCTGGATGCTGTGCCTCGATACCTCACAGTAACTCTGGATGATGTACCTCGATAAGTCACTGTACCTCTGGATACTCTACCTCGGTAACTCACACTACCTCTGGATCTGTACCTCAGTACCTCACAGTACCTCTGGATGCTGTACCCCAGTACCTCACGGTAGCTCTGGATGCTGTATCTCAATAACTCACTGAACCTCTGGATGCTCTACCTCGCTACCTCACAGTACCTCTGGATGCTGTCCCTCGGTACCTCACAGTACCTCTGGATCTGCACCTCAGTACCTCAAAGTACCTCAGGATGCTGTACCTCGATAACTCACTGTACCTCTGGATGTTCTACCTCGATACCTCACAGTACCTCTGGATGCTGTACCTGACAACCTTACAGTATCTCTGGATGCCGTACTTCGATACCTAACAGAGTCACTGTATGCTGTACCTCGGTACCTCACAGTGCCTCTGGATGCTGTACCTCGATACCTCACAATAACTCTGCTGGCTGTACCTCAGTCCCTCACAGTAACTCCTGATGCTGTACCTCAATATGTCACTATATCCCTGGATGCTGTACCTCGATAACTCACTGTACCTCTGGATGCTTTACCTCGATACCTTACAGCACCTCTGGATGCTGTATCTCTGTACCTCACATTACCTCTGGATGATGTATCTCTGCACCTCACAGTACCTCTGGATGCCGTACCTCGATACCTGTCAGTATCTCTGGATGCTGTACCTCGATCCCTGACCGTACCTCTGAACGCTGTACCTCGATAACTCACAGTACCTCAGGATGCTGTAACTCTCTACCTGACAGTATGTCTGCATGCTGTACCTCAATACCTCAAAGTACTTCTGGATGCTGCACCTCGATACCTGAAAGTACCTCTGGATGCTGTACCCCAGTACCTCACAGTACCTCTGGATGCTGTACCTCGATACCTGACAGTACCTCCAGATGTTCTACGTCAGTAGCTGACAGTACCGCTTAATGCTGTACCTCTGTACCTCACAGTACCTCTGGATGCTGTACTTCGATACCTCACAGTACCTCTGGCTGTTGTACCTCTGTACCTCACAGTACCTCTGGATGCTGTACCTCTGTACCTCACAGTACGTCTGGATGCTGTACCTCTGTACCTCACAGTACCTCTGGATGCTGTACGTCGATACCTGACAGGAACACTGGTTGCTGCAACTAAGTATCTCACAGTACATCTGGATGCTGTAGCTCTGTACCTCACTGTACCTCTGGATGCTGTACCTCGATACCTCACAGTACCTCTGAATGCTGTACCTCGGTACCTCACAGTACCTCTGGATGCTGTATCTCTGTACCTCACAGTACCTCTGGATGCTGTACCTCAATACCTGACAGGAACACTGGTTGCTGCAACTGAGTATCTCACAGTACATCTGGATGCTGTAACTCTGTACCTGACAGTATGTCTGCATGCTGTACCTCAATACCTCACAGTACCTCTGGATGCCGTACCTCGATACCACACAGTGTCTCTGGATGCTTAACCTCGGTACCTCACAGTACCTCTGGGTGTTGTACCTCAATACCTTACAGTACCTCTGGATGCTGTACCTTGTACATCACAGTACTTCTGGATGCTGCACCTCGATACCTGAAAGTACCGCTGGATGCTGTACCCCAGTACCTCACAGTACCTCTGGATGTTCTACGTCAGTAGCTGACAGTACCGCTTAATGCTGTACCTCTGTACCTCACAGTACCTCTGGATGCTGTACTTCGATACCTCACAGTACCTCTGGCTGTTGTACCTCTGTACCTCACAGTACCTCTGGATGCTGTACCTCGATACCTGACAGGAACACTGGTTGCTGCAACTAAGTATCTCACAGTACATCTGGATGCTGTAGCTCTGTACCTCACTGTACCTCTGGATGCTGTACCTCGATACCTCACAGTACCTCTGAATGCTGTACCTCGGTACCTCACAGTACATGTGGATGCTGCACCTCTGTACCTCACAGTACCTCTGGATGCTGTATCTCTGTACCTCACAGTACCTCTGGATGCTGTACCTCAATACCTGACAGGAACACTGGTTGCTGCAACTGAGTATCTCACAGTACATCTGGATGCTGTAGCTCTGTACCTCACAGTAACTCTGGATGCTGTACCTCGATACCTCACAGTAACTCTGAATGCTGTACCTCGATACCTGACAGTACCTCTGGTTGCTGCAACTCAGTATCTCACAGTACATCTGGATGCTGTAGCTCTGTACCTCACTGTTCCTCTGGATGCTGTACCTCGATACCTCACAGTAACTCTTGATTCTGTACCTCTGTACCGCACAGTAACTCTGGATGCTGTACCTCGATACCTGAAAGTATCTCTGGATGATATACCTCGACACCTCACAGTACCTCTGTTTGCTGTACCTCGATACCTCACAGTAGCTCTAGATGCTGTACCTCGATACGTCACAGTACCTCTGGATGCTCTACCTTGGTACCTCACAGTACCTCTGGATGAGGTACCTCTGTACCTCACATTACCTCTGGATGTTGCACCTCAGTACCTCACAGTACCTCTGGATGCTGTACCTCAATACCTGGCAGTGTCTCTCGATGCTGTACCTCAATACGTCACAGTACCTCTGGATGCTGTACCTCTGTACCTCACAGTCCCTCTGAATGCTGTATCTCTGTACCTCACAGTACCTCTGGTTGCTGCGCGTCGATACCTCACAGTACCTCTGGATGATGTACCTCTTTACCTCACAGTATCTCTGTATGCTGGACTTCAATACCTCACAGTACCTCTGGATGCTATACCTCTGTACCTGACAGTACCTTTTAATGCTGTATGTCTGTACCTCACAGTACCTCTGCTTGCTGCGCCTCGGTACCTCACAGTACCTCTGGATGCTGTACCTCTGTACCTCAAAGTACTTCTGGATGCTGCACCTCGATACCTGACAGTACCTCTGGATTCAGTACCCCAGTACCTCACAGTACCTCTGGATGCTGTACATTGATAACTCAATGTATCTCTGGATGCTGTACCTCGATACCTGACAGTAACTCTTGATGCTGTACCTCTGTACCTCACAGTACCTCTGGATGCTGTACCTCAATACGTCACAGTAACTCTGGATGCTATACCTCGATACCTGAGAGTGTCTCTTGATGCTGTACCTCGATACCTCACAGTACCTCTGGATGCTTTACCTTGATAGTTCACAGTAACTCTGGATGCTGTCCCTCGGTACCTCACAGTACCTCTGGATCTGTACCTCAGTACCTCAAAGTACCTCAGGATGCTGTACCTCAATAACGCACTGTACCTCTGGATGCTCTACCTCGATACCTCACAGTACCTCTGGATGCTGTACCTGACAACCTCACAGTACCTCTGGATACCGTACTTCGATACCTAACAGTGTCTCTGTATGCTGTACCTCTGTACCTCACAGTGCCTCTGGATGCTGTACCTCGATACCTCACAATAACTCTGCTGGCTGAACCTCAGTACCTCACAGTAACTCCTGATGCTGTACCTCAATAAGACACTGTATCCCTGGATGCTGTACCTCGATAACTCACTGTACCTCTGGATGCTTTACCTCGATACCTTACAGTACCTCTGGATAATGTATCTCTGCACCTCACAGTACATCTGGTTGCTGCACCTCGATACCTGACAGTACCTCTGGATGCCTTACCACGATACCTGACCGTACCTCTGAATGCTGTACCTCGATAACTCACAGTACCTCAGGATGCTGTAACTATGTACCTGACAGTATGTCTGCATGCTGTACCTCAATAGCTCACAGTACCTCTGGATGCCGTACCTCGATACCACACAGTGTCTCTGGATGCTGTACCTCGGTACCTCACTGTACCTCTGGATGTTGTACCTCAATACCTTAGAGTACCTCTGGATGCTGTACCTCGGTACCTCACAGTACTTCTGGATGCTGCACCTCGATACCTGAAAGTACCTAAAGATGCTGTACCCCAGTACCTCACAGTACCTCTGGATGCTGTACCTTGATAACTCACAGTACATCTGGATGCTGTACCTCTGTACCTCACAGTATCTTTGGATGCTGTACCTCAATACCTCACAGTACCTCTGGATGCTGTACCTCGATACCACACAGTGTCTCTGGATGCTTAACCTCGGTACCTCACAGTACCTCTGGGTGTTGTACCTCAATACCTTACAGTACCTCTGGATGCTGTACCTTGTACCTCACAGTACTTCTGGATGCTGCACCTCGATACCTGAAAGTACCTCTGGATGCTGTACCCCAGTACCTCACAGTACCTCTGGATGTTCTACGTCAGTAGCTGACAGTACCGCTTAATGCTGTACCTCTGTACCTCACAGTACCTCTGGATGCTGTACTTCGATACCTCACAGTACCTCTGGCTGTTGTACCTCTGTACCTCACAGTACCTCTGGATACTGTACCTCTGTACCTCACAGTACGTCTGGATGCTGTACCTCTGTACCTCACAGTACCTCTGGATGCTGTACCTCGATACCTGACAGGAACACTGGTTGCTGCAACTAAGTATCTCACAGTACATCTGGATGCTGTAGCTCTGTACCTCACTGTACCTCTGGATGCTGTACCTCGATACCTCACAGTACCTCTGAATGCTGTACCTCGGTACCTCACAGTACATGTGGATGCTGCACCTCTGTACCTCACAGTACCTCTGGATGCTGCATCTCTGTACCTCACAGTACCTCTGGATGCTGTACCTCAATACCTGACAGGAACACTGGTTGCTGCAACTGAGTATCTCACAGTACATCTGGATGCTGTAGCTCTGTACCTCACAGTAACTCTGGATGCTGTACCTCGATACCTCACAGTACCTCTGAATGCTGTACCTCGATACCTGACAGTACCTCTGGTTGCTGCAACTCAGTATCTCACAGTACATCTGGATGCTGTAGCTCTGTACCTCACTGTTCCTCTGGATGCTGTACCTCGATACCTCACAGTAACTCTTGATTCTGTACCTCTGTACCGCACAGTAACTCTGGATGCTGTACCTCGATACCTGAAAGTATCTCTGGATGATATACCTCGACACCTCACAGTACCTCTGGTTGCTGTACCTCGATACCTCACAGTAGCTCTAGATGCTGTACCTCGATACGTCACAGTACCTCTGGATGCTCTACCTTGGTACCTCACAGTACCTCTGGATGAGGTACCTCTGTACCTCACATTACCTCTGGATGCTGTACCTCTGTACCTCACAGTACCTCCGGATGCTGTACCTCAGTACCTTTCAGAACCTCTGTATGCTGTACCTCTGTACCTCACATTACCTCTGGATGTTGCACCTCAGTACCTCACAGTACCTCTGGATGCTGTACCTCAATACCTGGCAGTGTCTCTCGATGCTGTACCTCAATACGTCACAGTACCTCTGGATGCTGTACCTCTGTACCTCACAGTCCCTCTGAATGCTGTATCTCTGTACCTCACAGTACCTCTGGTTGCTGCGCGTCGATACCTCACAGTACCTCTGGATGATGTACCTCTTTACCTCACAGTATCTCTGTATGCTGGACTTCAATACCTCACAGTACCTCTGGATGCTATACCTCTGTACCTGACAGTACCTTTTAATGCTGTATGTCTGTACCTCACAGTACCTCTGCTTGCTGCGCCTCGATACCACACAGTGTCTCTGGATGCTGTACCTCGGTACCTCACAGTACCTCTGGATGCTGTACCTCTGTACCTCAAAGTACTTCTGGATGCTGCACCTCGATACCTGACAGTACCTCTGGATTCAGTACCCCAGTACCTCACAGTACCTCTGGATGCTGTACATTGATAACTCAATGTATCTCTGGATGCTGTACCTCGATACCTGACAGTAACTCTTGATGCTGTACCTCTGTACCTCACAGTACCTCTGGATGCTGTACCTCAATACGTCACAGTAACTCTGGATGCTATACCTCGATACCTGAGAGTGTCTCTTGATGCTGTACCTCGATACCTCACAGTACCTCTGGATGCTTTACCTTGATAGTTCACAGTAACTCTGGATGCTGTCCCTCGGTACCTCACAGTACCTCTGGATCTGTACCTCAGTACCTCAAAGTACCTCAGGATGCTGTACCTCAATAACGCACTGTACCTCTGGATGCTCTACCTCGATACCTCACAGTACCTCTGGATGCTGTACCTGACAACCTCACAGTACCTCTGGATACCGTACTTCGATACCTAACAGTGTCTCTGTATGCTGTACCTCTGTACCTCACAGTGCCTCTGGATGCTGTACCTCGATACCTCACAATAACTCTGCTGGCTGAACCTCAGTACCTCACAGTAACTCCTGATGCTGTACCTCAATAAGACACTGTATCCCTGGATGCTGTACCTCGATAACTCACTGTACCTCTGGATGCTTTACCTCGATACCTTACAGTACCTCTGGATAATGTATCTCTGCACCTCACAGTACATCTGGTTGCTGCACCTCGATACCTGACAGTACCTCTGGATGCCTTACCACGATACCTGACCGTACCTCTGAATGCTGTACCTCGATAACTCACAGTACCTCAGGATGCTGTAACTATGTACCTGACAGTATGTCTGCATGCTGTACCTCAATAGCTCACAGTACCTCTGGATGCCGTACCTCGATACCACACAGTGTCTCTGGATGCTGTACCTCGGTACCTCACTGTACCTCTGGATGTTGTACCTCAATACCTTAGAGTACCTCTGGATGCTGTACCTCGGTACCTCACAGTACTTCTGGATGCTGCACCTCGATACCTGAAAGTACCTAAAGATGCTGTACCCCAGTACCTCACAGTACCTCTGGATGCTGTACCTTGATAACTCACAGTACATCTGGATGCTGTACCTCTGTACCTCACAGTATCTTTGGATGCTGTACCTCGATACCTCACAGTACCTCTGGATGCTGTACCTCGATACCTGACAGTACCTCCAGATGTTGTAAGTCAGTAGCTGACAGTACCGCTTAATGCTGTACCTCTGTACCTCACAGTACCTCTGGATGCTGTACTTCGATACCTCACAGTACCTCTGGCTGTTGTACCTCTGTACCTCACAGTACCTCTGGATGCTTTACCTCGGTACCTCACATTACATCTGGATGCTGTAGCTCTGTACCTCACAGTACCTCTGGATGCTGTACCTCAATACGTCACAGTAACTCTGGATGCTATACCTCGATACCTGAGAGTGTCTCTTGATGCTGTACCTCGATACCTCACAGTACCTCTGGATGCTTTACCTTGATAGTTCACAGTAACTCTGGATGCTGTCCCTCGGTACCTCACAGTACCTCTGGATCTGTACCTCAGTACCTCAAAGTACCTCAGGATGCTGTACCTCAATAACGCACTGTACCTCTGGATGCTCTACCTCGATACCTCACAGTACCTCTGGATGCTGTACCTGACAACCTCACAGTACCTCTGGATACCGTACTTCGATACCTAACAGTGTCTCTGTATGCTGTACCTCTGTACCTCACAGTGCCTCTGGATGCTGTACCTCGATACCTCACAATAACTCTGCTGGCTGAACCTCAGTACCTCACAGTAACTCCTGATGCTGTACCTCAATAAGACACTGTATCCCTGGATGCTGTACCTCGATAACTCACTGTACCTCTGGATGCTTTACCTCGATACCTTACAGTACCTCTGGATAATGTATCTCTGCACCTCACAGTACATCTGGTTGCTGCACCTCGATACCTGACAGTACCTCTGGATGCCTTACCACGATACCTGACCGTACCTCTGAATGCTGTACCTCGATAACTCACAGTACCTCAGGATGCTGTAACTATGTACCTGACAGTATGTCTGCATGCTGTACCTCAATAGCTCACAGTACCTCTGGATGCCGTACCTCGATACCACACAGTGTCTCTGGATGCTGTACCTCGGTACCTCACTGTACCTCTGGATGTTGTACCTCAATACCTTAGAGTACCTCTGGATGCTGTACCTCGGTACCTCACAGTACTTCTGGATGCTGCACCTCGATACCTGAAAGTACCTAAAGATGCTGTACCCCAGTACCTCACAGTACCTCTGGATGCTGTACCTTGATAACTCACAGTACATCTGGATGCTGTACCTCTGTACCTCACAGTATCTTTGGATGCTGTACCTCGATACCTCACAGTACCTCTGGATGCTGTACCTCGATACCTGACAGTACCTCCAGATGTTGTAAGTCAGTAGCTGACAGTACCGCTTAATGCTGTACCTCTGTACCTCACAGTACCTCTGGATGCTGTACTTCGATACCTCACAGTACCTCTGGCTGTTGTACCTCTGTACCTCACAGTACCTCTGGATGCTTTACCTCGGTACCTCACATTACATCTGGATGCTGTAGCTCTGTACCTCACAGTACCTCTGGATGCTGTACCTCAATACGTCACAGTAACTCTGGATGCTATACCTCGATACCTGAGAGTGTCTCTTGATGCTGTACCTCGATACCTCACAGTACCTCTGGATGCTTTACCTTGATAGTTCACAGTAACTCTGGATGCTGTCCCTCGGTACCTCACAGTACCTCTGGATCTGTACCTCAGTACCTCAAAGTACCTCAGGATGCTGTACCTCAATAACGCACTGTACCTCTGGATGCTCTACCTCGATACCTCACAGTACCTCTGGATGCTGTACCTGACAACCTCACAGTACCTCTGGATACCGTACTTCGATACCTAACAGTGTCTCTGTATGCTGTACCTCTGTACCTCACAGTGCCTCTGGATGCTGTACCTCGATACCTCACAATAACTCTGCTGGCTGAACCTCAGTACCTCACAGTAACTCCTGATGCTGTACCTCAATAAGACACTGTATCCCTGGATGCTGTACCTCGATAACTCACTGTACCTCTGGATGCTTTACCTCGATACCTTACAGTACCTCTGGATAATGTATCTCTGCACCTCACAGTACATCTGGTTGCTGCACCTCGATACCTGACAGTACCTCTGGATGCCTTACCACGATACCTGACCGTACCTCTGAATGCTGTACCTCGATAACTCACAGTACCTCAGGATGCTGTAACTATGTACCTGACAGTATGTCTGCATGCTGTACCTCAATAGCTCACAGTACCTCTGGATGCCGTACCTCGATACCACACAGTGTCTCTGGATGCTGTACCTCGGTACCTCACTGTACCTCTGGATGTTGTACCTCAATACCTTAGAGTACCTCTGGATGCTGTACCTCAGTACCTCACAGTACTTCTGGATGCTGCACCTCGATACCTGAAAGTACCTAAAGATGCTGTACCCCAGTACCTCACAGTACCTCTGGATGCTGTACCTTGATAACTCACAGTACATCTGGATGCTGTACCTCTGTACCTCACAGTATCTCTGGATGCTGTACCTCAATACCTCACAGTACCTCTGGATGCTGTGCCTCGATACCTCACAGTACCTCTGGATGCTGTACCTCGATACCTGACAGTACCTCCAGATGTTGTACGTCAGTAGCTGACAGTACCGCTTAATGCTGTACCTCTGTACCTCACAGTACCTCTGGCTGTTGTACCTCTGTACCTCACAGTACCTCTGGATGCTTTACCTCGGTACCTCACATTACATCTGGATGCTGTAGCTCTGTACCTCACAGTAACTCTGGATGCTGTTCCTCGATACCTGAAAGTATCTCTGGATGATATACCTCGACACCTCACAGTACCTCTGCATGCTGTACCTCAATAGCTCACAGTACCTCTGGATGCCGTACCTCGATACCACACAGTGTCTCTGGATACTGTACCTCGGTACCTCACAGTACCTCTGGATGTTGTACCTCAATACCTTACAGTACTTCTGGATGCTGTAACTCTGTACCTCACAGTACTTCTGGATGCTGCACCTCGATACCTGAAAGTACCTCTAGATGCTGTACACCAGTACCTCACAGTACCTCTGGATGCTGTACCTTGATAACTCACAGTACGTCTGGATGCTGTACCTCTGTACCTCACAGTATCTCTGGATGCTGTACCTCAATACCTCACAGTACCTCTGGATGCTGTACCTCGATACCTCACAGTACCTCTGGATGCTGTACCTCGATACCTGACAGTACCTCCAGATGTTGTACGTCAGTAGCTGACAGTACCGCTTAATGCTGTACCTCTGTACCTCACAGTACCTCTGGATGCTGTACCTCGGTACCGCACTGTACGTCTGGATGCTCTACCTCTGTACCTCACAGTACCTCTGGATGCAGTACCTCGATACCTGACAGGAACACTGGTTGCTGCAACTAAGTATCTCACAGTACATCTGGATGCTGTAGCTCTGTACCTCACTGTACCTCTGGATGCTGTACCTCGATACCTCACAGTACCTCTGAATGCTGTACCTCGGTACCTCACAGTACGTGGGGATGCTGTACCTCTGTACCTCACAGTACCTCTGGATGCTGTATCTCTGTACCTCACAGTACCGCAGGATGCTGTACCTCGATACCTGACAGGAACACTGGTTGCTGCAACTGAGTATCTCACAGTACATCTGGATGCTGTAGCTCTGTACCTCACAGTAACTCTGGATGCTGTACCTCGATACCTCACAGTAACTCTTGATTCTGTACCTCTGTACCGCACAGTTTCTCTGGATGCTGTACTTCAATACCTCACAGTACCTCTGGATGCTGTAGCTCTGTACCTCACAGTAACTCTGGATGCTGTTCCTCGATACCTGAAAGTATCTCTGGATGATATACCTCGACACCTCACAGTACCTCTGCATGCTGTACCTCAATAGCTCACAGTACCTCTGGATGCCGTACCTCGATACCACACAGTGTCTCTGGATGCTGTACCTCGGTACCTCACAGTACCTCTGGATGTTGTACCTCAATACCTTACAGTACTTCTGGATGCTGTACCTCTGTACCTCACAGTACCTCTGGATGCTGTACCTCGGTACCGCACTGTACGTCTGGATGCTCTACCTCTGTACCTCACAGTACCTCTGGATGCTGTACCTCGATACCTGACAGGAACACTGGTTGCTGCAACTAAGTATCTCACAGTACATCTGGATGCTGTAGCTCTGTACCTCACTGTACCTCTGGATGCTGTACCTCGATACCTCACAGTACCTCTGAATGCTGTACCTCGGTACCTCACAGTACGTGGGGATGCTGTACCTCTGTACCTCACAGTACCTCTGGATGCTGTATCTCTGTACCTCACAGTACCGCAGGATGCTGTACCTCGATACCTGACAGGAACACTGGTTGCTGCAACTGAGTATCTCACAGTACATCTGGATGCTGTAGCTCTGTACCTCACAGTAACTCTGGATGCTGTACCTCGATACCTCACAGTAACTCTTGATTCTGTACCTCTGTACCGCACAGTTTCTCTGGATGCTGTACTTCAATACCTCACAGTACCTCTGGATGCTGTAGCTCTGTACCTCACAGTAACTCTGGATGCTGTTCCTCGATACCTGAAAGTATCTCTGGATGATATACCTCGACACCTCACAGTACCTCTGCATGCTGTACCTCAATAGCTCACAGTACCTCTGGATGCCGTACCTCGATACCACACAGTGTCTCTGGATGCTGTACCTCGGTACCTCACAGTACCTCTGGATGTTGTACCTCAATACCTTACAGTACTTCTGGATGCTGTACCTCTGTACCTCACAGTACTTCTGGATGCTGCACCTCGATACCTGAAAGTACCTCTAGATGCTGTACCCCAGTACCTCACAGTACCTCTGGATGCTGTACCTCAATACCTCACAGTACCTCTGGATGCTGTACCTCGATACCTCACAGTACCTCTGGATGCTGTACCTCGATACCTGACAGTACCTCCAGATGTTGTACGTCAGTAGCTGACAGTACCGCTTAATGCTGTACCTCTGTACCTCACAGTACCTCTGGATGCTGTACTTCGATACCTCACAGTACCTCTGGCTGTTGTACCTCTGTACCTCACAGTACCTCTGGATGCTGTACCTCGGTACCGCACTGTACGTCTGGATGCTGTACCTCTGTACCTCATAGTACCTCTGGATGCTGTACCTCGATACCTGACAGGAACACTGGTTGCTGCAACTAAGTATCTCACAGTACATCTGGATGCTGTAGCTCTGTACCTCACTGTACCTCTGGATGCTGTACCTTGGTACTTCACAGTACCTCTGGATGCTGTACCTCAATACGTCACAGTAACTCTGGATGCTGTACCTCGATACCTCACAGTAACTCTTGACTCTGTACCTCTGTACCGCACAGTTTCTCTGGATGCTGTACTTCAATACCTCACAGTACCTCTGGATGCTGTAGCTCTGTACCTCACAGTAACTCTGGATGCTGTTCCTCGATACCTGAAAGTATCTCTGGATGATATACCTCGACACCTCACAGTACCTCTGCATGCTGTACCTCAATAGCTCACAGTACCTCTGGATGCCGTACCTCGATACCACACAGTGTCTCTGGATGCTGTACCTCGGTACCTCACAGTACCTCTGGATGTTGTACCTCAATACCTTACAGTACTTCTGGATGCTGTACCTCTGTACCTCACAGTACTTCTGGATGCTGCACCTCGATACCTCAAAGTACCTCTAGATGCTGTACCCCAGTACCTCACAGTACCTCTCGATGCTGTACCTTGATAAATCACAGTACGTCTGGATGCTGTACCTCTGTACCTCACAGTATCTCTGGATGCTGTACCTCAATACCTCACAGTACCTCTGGATGCTGTACCTCGATACCTCACAGTACCTCTGGATGCTGTACCTCGATACCTGACAGTACCTCCAGATGTTGTACGTCAGTAGCTGACAGTACTGCTTAATGCTGTACCTCTGTACCTCACAGTACCTCTGGATGCTGTACTTCGATACCTCACAGTACCTCTGGCTGTTGTACCTCTGTACCTCACAGTACCTCTGGATGCTGTACCTCGGTACCGCACTGTACGTCTGGATGCTGTACCTCTGTACCTCACAGTACCTCTGGATGCTGTACCTCGATACCTGACAGGAACACTGGTTGCTGCAACTAAGTATCTCACAGTACATCTGGATGCTGTAGCTCTGTACCTCACTGTACCTCTGGATGCTGTACCTTGGTACTTCACAGTACCTCTGGATGCTGTACCTCAATACGTCACAGTAACTCTGGATGCTATACCTCGATACCTGAGAGTGTCTCTTGATGCTGTACCTCGATACCTCACAGTACCTCTGGATGCTTTACCTTGATAGTTCACAGTAACTCTGGATGCTGTCCCTCGGTACCTCACAGTACCTCTGGATCTGTACCTCAGTACCTCAAAGTAACTCAGGATGCTGTACCTCAATAACTCACTGTACCTCTGGATGCTCTACCTCGATACCTCACAGTACCTCTGGATGCTGTACCTGACAACCTCACAGTACCTCTGGATACCGTACTTCGATACCTAACAGTGTCTCTGTATGCTGTACCTCTGTACCTCACAGTGCCTCTGGATGCTGTACCTCGATACCTCACAATAACTCTGCTGGCTGAACCTCAGTACCTCACAGTAACTCCTGATGCTGTACCTCAATAAGACACTGTATCCCTGGATGCTGTACCTCGATAACTCACTGTACCACTGGATGCATTACCTCGATACCTTACAGTACCTCTGGATGATGTATCTCTGCACCTCACAGTACATCTGGTTGCTGCACCTCGATACCTGACAGTACCTCTGGATGCCGTACCATGATACCTGACCGTACCTCTGAATGCTGTACCTCGATAACTCAAAGTACCTCAGGATGCTGTAACTATGTACCTGACAGTATCTCTGGATGCTGTACCTCAATACCTCACAGTACCTCTGGATGCTGTACCTGACAACCTCACAGTACCTCTGGATACCGTACTTCGATACCTAACAGTGTCTCTGTATGCTCTACCTCTGTACCTCACCTTACCTCTGGATGCTGTACCTCGGTACCTCACATTACGTCTGGATGCTGTACCTCTGTACCTCACAGTACCGCTTAATGCTGTACCTCTGTACCTCACAGTACCTCTGGATGCTGTACCTCGGTACCTCACTGTACCTCTGGATGTTGTACCTCAATACCTTAGAGTACCTCTGGATGCTGTACCTCTGTACCTGACAGTACTTCTGGATGCTGCACCTCGATACCTGAAAGTACCTAAAGATGCTGTACCCCAGTACCTCACAGTACCTCTGGATGCTGTACCTTGATAACTCACAGTACATCTGGATGCTGTACCTCTGTACCTCACAGTATCTCTGGATGCTGTACCTCAATACCTCACAGTACCTGTGGATGCTGTACCTCGATACCTCACAGTACCTCTGGATGCTGTACCTCGATACCTGACAGTACCTCCAGATGTTGTACGTCAGTAGCTGACAGTACCGCTTAATGCTGTACCTCTGTACCTCACAGTACCTCTGGATGCTGTACTTCGATACCTCACAGTACCTCTGGCTGTTGTACCTCTGTACCTCACAGTACCTCTGGATGCTTTACCTCGGTACCTCACATTACATCTGGATGCTGTAGCTCTGTACCTCACAGTAACTCTGGATGCTGTTCCTCGATACCTGAAAGTATCTCTGGATGATATACCTCGACACCTCACAGTACCTCTGCATGCTGTACCTCAATAGCTCACAGTACCTCTGGATGCCGTACCTCGATACCACACAGTGTCTCTGGAAACTGTACCTCGGTACCTCACAGTACCTCTGGATGTTGTACCTCAATACCTTACAGTACTTCTGGATGCTGTACCTCTGTACCTCACAGTACTTCTGGATGCTGCACCTCGATACCTGAAAGTACCTCTAGATGCTGTACCCCAGTACCTCACAGTACCTCTGGATGCTGTACCTTGATAACTCACAGTACGTCTGGATGCTGTACCTCTGTACCTCACAGTATCTCTGGATGCTGTACCTCAATACCTCACAGTACCTCTGGATGCTGTACCTCGATACCTCACAGTACCTCTGGATGCTGTACCTCGATACCTGACAGTACCTCCAGATGTTGTACGTCAGTAGCTGACAGTACCGCTTAATGCTGTACCTCTGTACCTCACAGTACCTCTGGATGCTGTACTTCGATACCTCACAGTACCTCTGGCTGTTGTACCTCTGTACCTCACAGTACCTCTGGATGCTGTACCTCGGTACCGCACTGTACGTCTGGATGCTCTACCTCTGTACCTCACAGTACCTCTGGATGCTGTACCTCGATACCTGACAGGAACACTGGTTGCTGCAACTAAGTATCTCACAGTACATCTGGATGCTGTAGCTCTGTACCTCACTGTACCTCTGGATGCTGTACCTCGATACCTCACAGTACCTCTGAATGCTGTACCTCGGTACCTCACAGTACGTGGGGATGCTGTACCTCTGTACCTCACAGTACCTCTGGATGCTGTATCTCTGTACCTCACAGTACCGCAGGATGCTGTACCTCGATACCTGACAGGAACACTGGTTGCTGCAACTGAGTATCTCACAGTACATCTGGATGCTGTAGCTCTGTACCTCACAGTAACTCTGGATGCTGTACATCGATACCTCACAGTAACTCTTGATTCTGTACCTCTGTACCGCACAGTTTCTCTGGATGCTGTACTTCAATACCTCACAGTACCTCTGGATGCTGTAGCTCTGTACCTCACAGTAACTCTGGATGCTGTTCCTCGATACCTGAAAGTATCTCTGGATGATATACCTCGACACCTCACAGTACCTCTGCATGCTGTACCTCAATAGCTCACAGTACCTCTGGATGCCGTACCTCGATACCACACAGTGTCTCTGGATGCTGTACCTCGGTACCTCACAGTACCTCTGGATGTTGTACCTCAATACCTTACAGTACTTCTGGATGCTGTACCTCTGTACCTCACAGTACTTCTGGATGCTGCACCTCGATACCTGAAAGTACCTCTAGATGCTGTACCCCAGTACCTCACAGTACCTCTGGATGCTGTACCTTGATAACTCACAGTACATCTCGATGCTGTACCTCTGTACCTCACAGTATCTCTGGATGCTGTACCTCAATACCTCACAGTACCTCTGGATGCTGTACCTCGATACCTCACAGTACCTCTGGATGCTGTACCTCGATACCTGACAGTACCTCCAGATGTTGTACGTCAGTAGCTGACAGTACCGCTTAATGCTGTACCTCTGTACCTCACAGTACCTCTGGATGCTGTACTTCGATACCTCACAGTACCTCTGGCTGTTGTACCTCTGTACCTCACAGTACCTCTGGATGCTGTACCTCGATACCTGACAGGAACACTGGTTGCTGCAACTAAGTATCTCACAGTACATCTGGATGCTGTAGCTCTGTACCTCACTGTACCTTTGGATGCTGTACCTCGATACCTCACAGTACCTCTGAATGCTGTACCTCGGTACCTCACAGTACGTGGGGATGCTGTACCTCTGTACCTCACAGTACCTCTGGATGCTGTATCTCTGTACCTCACAGTACCGCAGGATGCTGTACCTCGATACCTGACAGGAACACTGGTTGCTGCAACTGAGTATCTCACAGTACATCTGGATGCTGTAGCTCTGTACCTCACAGTAACTCTGGATGCTGTACCTCGATACCTCACAGTAAATCTTGATTCTGTACCTCTGTACCGCACAGTTTCTCTGGATGCTGTACTTCAATACCTCACAGTACCTCTGGATGCTGTAGCTCTGTACCTCACAGTAACTCTGGATGCTGTTCCTCGATACCTGAAAGTATCTCTGGATGATATACCTCGACACCTCACAGTACCTCTGCATGCTGTACCTCAATAGCTCACAGTACCTCTGGATGCCGTACCTCGATACCACACAGTGTCTCTGGATGCTGTACCTCGGTACCTCACAGTACCTCTGGATGTTGTACCTCAATACCTTACAGTACTTCTGGATGCTGTACCTCTGTACCTCACAGTACTTCTGGATGCTGCACCTCGATACCTGAAAGTACCTCTAGATGCTGTACCCCAGTACCTCACAGTACCTCTGGATGCTGTACCTTGATAACTCACAGTACGTCTGGATGCTGTACCTCTGTACCTCACAGAATCTCTGGATGCTGTACCTCAATACCTCACAGTACCTCTGGATGCTGTACCTCGATACCTCACAGTACCTCTGGATGCTGTACCTCGATACCTGACAGTACCTCCAGATGTTGTACGTCAGTAGCTGACAGTACCGCTTAATGCTGTACCTCTGTACCTCACAGTACCTCTGGATGCTGTACCTCTGTACCTCACAGTACCTCTGGATGCTGTACCTCGGTACCGCACTGTACGTCTGGATGCTGTACCTCTGTACCTCATAGTACCTCTGGATGCTGTACCTCGATACCTGACAGGAACACTGGTTGCTGCAACTAAGTATCTCACAGTACATCTGGATGCTGTAGCTCTGTACCTCACTGTACCTCTGGATGCTGTACCTTGGTACTTCACAGTACCTCTGGATGCTGTACCTCAATACGTCACAGTAACTCTGGATGCTATACCTCGATACCTGAGAGTGTCTCTTGATGCTGTACCTCGATACCTCAAAGTACCTCTGGATGCTTTACCTTGATAGTTCACAGTAACTCTGGATGCTGTCCCTCTGTACCTCACAGTACCTCTGGATGCTGTACCTCGATACCTGACAGGAACACTGGTTGCTGCAACTAAGTATCTCACAGTACATCTGGATGCTGTAGCTCTGTACCTCACTGTACCTCTGGATGCTGTACCTCGATACCTCACAGTACGTGGGGATGCTGTACCTCTGTACCTCACAGTACCTCTGGATGCTGTATCTCTGTACCTCACAGTACCGCAGGATGCTGTACCTCGATACCTGACAGGAACACTGGTTGCTGCAACTGAGTATCTCACAGTACATCTGGATGCTGTAGCTCTGTACCTCACAGTAACTCTGGATGCTGTACCTCGATACCTCACAGTAACTCTTGACTCTGTACCTCTGTACCGCACAGTTTCTCTGGATGCTGTACTTCAATACCTCACAGTACCTCTGGATGCTGTAGCTCTGTACCTCACAGTAACTCTGGATGCTGTTCCTCGATACCTGAAAGTATCTCTGGATGATATACCTCGACACCTCACAGTACCTCTGCATGCTGTACCTCAATAGCTCACAGTACCTCTGGATGCCGTACCTCGATACCACACAGTGTCTCTGGATGCTGTACCTCGGTACCTCACAGTACCTCTGGATGTTGTACCTCAATACCTTACAGTACTTCTGGATGCTGTACCTCTGTACCTCACAGTACTTCTGGATGCTGCACCTCGATACCTGAAAGTACCTCTAGATGCTGTACCCCAGTACCTCACAGTACCTCTGGATGCTGTACCTTGATAACTCACAGTACGTCTGGATGCTGTACCTCTGTACCTCACAGTATCTCTGGATGCTGTACCTCAATACCTCACAGTACCTCTGGATGCTGTACCTCGATACCTCACAGTACCTCTGGATGCTGTCCCTCGATACCTGACAGTACCTCCAGATGTTGTACGTCAGTAGCTGACAGTACCGCTTAATGCTGTACCTCTGTACCTCACAGTACCTCTGGATGCTGTACTTCGATACCTCAGAGTACCTCTGGCTGTTGTACCTCTGTACCTCACAGTACCTCTGGATGCTGTACCTCGGTACCGCACTGTACGTCTGGATGCTGTACCTCTGTACCTCACAGTACCTCTGGATGCTGTACCTCGATACCTGACAGGAACACTGGTTGCTGCAACTAAGTATCTCACAGTACATCTGGATGCTGTAGCTCTGTACCTCACTGTACCTCTGGATGCTGTACCTTGGTACTTCACAGTACCTCTGGATGCTGTACCTCAATACGTCACAGTAACTCTGGATGCTATACCTCGATACCTGAGAGTGTCTCTTGATGCTGTACCTGACAACCTCACAGTACCTCTGGATACCGTACTTCGATACCTAACAGTGTCTCTGTATGCTGTACCTCTGTACCTCACAGTGCCTCTGGATGCTGTACCTCGATACCTCACAATAACTCTGCTGGCTGAACCTCAGTACCTCACAGTAACTCCTGATGCTGTACCTCAATAAGACACTGTATCCCTGGATGCTGTACCTCGATAACTCACTGTACCTCTGGATGCATTACCTCGATACCTTACAGTACCTCTGGATGATGTATCTCTGCACCTCACAGTACATCTGGTTGCTGCACCTCGATACCTGACAGTACCTCTGGATGCCGTACCATGATACCTGACCGTACCTCTGAATGCTGCACCTCGATAACTCAAAGTACCTCAGGATGCTGTAACTATGTACCTGACAGTATGTCTGCATGCTGTACCTCAATAGCGCACAGTACCTCTGGATGCTGTACCTCTGTAACTCACAGTACTTCTGGATGCTGCACCTCGATACCTGAAAGTACCTAAAGATGCTGTACCCCAGTACCTCACAGTACCTCTGGATGCTGTACCTTGATAACTCACAGTACATCTGGATGCTGTACCTCTGTACCGCACAGTTTCTCTGGATGCTGTACTTCAATACCTCACAGTACCTCTGGATGCTGTAGCTCTGTACCTCACAGTAACTCTGGATGCTGTTCCTCGATACCTGAAAGTATCTCTGGATGATATACCTCGACACCTCACAGTACCTCTGCATGCTGTACCTCAATAGCTCACAGTACCTCTGGATGCCGTACCTCGATACCAGACAGTGTCTCTGGATGCTGTACCTCGGTACCTCACAGTACCTCTGGATGTTGTACCTCAATACCTTACAGTACTTCTGGATGCTGTACCTCTGTACCTCACAGTACTTCTGGATGCTGCACCTCGATACCTGAAAGTACCTCTAGATGCTGTACCCCAGTACCTCACAGTACCTCTGGATGCTGTACCTTGATAACTCACAGTACGTCTGGATGCTGTACCTCTGTACCTCACAGTATCTCTGGATGCTGTACCTCAATACCTCACAGTACCTCTGGATGCTGTACCTCGATACCTCACAGTACCTCTGGATGCTGTCCCTCGATACCTGACAGTACCTCCAGATGTTGTACGTCAGTAGCTGACAGTACCGCTTAATGCTGTACCTCTGTACCTCACAGTACCTCTGGATGCTGTACTTCGATACCTCAGAGTACCTCTGGCTGTTGTACCTCTGTACCTCACAGTACCTCTGGATGCTGTACCTCGGTACCGCACTGTACGTCTGGATGCTGTACCTCTGTACCTCACAGTACCTCTGGATGCTGTACCTCGATACCTGACAGGAACACTGGTTGCTGCAACTAAGTATCTCACAGTACATCTGGATGCTGTAGCTCTGTACCTCACTGTACCTCTGGATGCTGTACCTTGGTACCTCACAGTACGTGGGGATGCTGTACCTCTGTACCTCACAGTACCTCTGGATGCTGTATCTCTGTACCTCACAGTACCGCAGGATGCTGTACCTCGATACCTGACAGGAACACTGGTTGCTGCAACTGAGTATCTCACAGTACATCTGGATGCTGTAGCTCTGTACCTCACAGTAACTCTGGATGCTGTACCTCGATACCTCACAGTAACTCTTGACTCTGTACCTCTGTACCGCACAGTTTCTCTGGATGCTGTACTTCAATACC
Organism: Hypanus sabinus; assembly: GCF_030144855.1. NCBI lineage: Eukaryota > Metazoa > Chordata > Chondrichthyes > Myliobatiformes > Dasyatidae > Hypanus > Hypanus sabinus. Next base: position 159,017,728 of record NC_082707.1, on the reverse strand, counting down.
TCACAGTACCTCTGGATGCTGTAGCTCTGTACCTCACAGTAACTCTGGATGCTGTTCCTCGATACCTGAAAGTATCTCTGGAT